>NC_048591.1:45275594-45298094 GCF_013265735.2 Oncorhynchus mykiss | reverse complement strand
GTGGAGGCTATATACAGGGTATTACGGTACAGAGTCAGTGTGGAGGCTATATACAGGGGGAACCAGTACAGAGTCAATGTGGAGGCTATATACAGGGGGTACCGGTACAGAGTCAGTGTGGAGGCTATATACAGGGTATTACGGTACAGAGTCAATGTGGAGGCTATATACAGGGTATTACGGTACAGAGTCAATGTGGAGGCTATATACAGGGGGAACCAGTACAGAGTCAATGTGGAGGCTATATACAGGGGGTACCGGTACAGAGTCAGTGTGGAGGCTATATACAGGGTATTACGGTACAGAGTCAATGTGGAGGCTATATACAGGGGGAACCAGTACAGAGTCAGTGTGGAGGCTATATACAGGGGGTACCGGTACAGAGTCAGTGTGGAAGCTATATACAGGGGGCACCGGTACAGAGTCAGTGTGCGAGGATACAGGTTAGTCAAGGTAATTTGTACATGTAGGTGGGGGTTAAGTGACTATGCATAGATAATAAACAGCATGTAGCTGCAATGTACAAAACAAATGGAGGGGGGGGGGTCAGTCCGTTGGTCATTTGATTTGTTTTTCAGCAGTCTAATGGCTTAGGGGTAGAAGCTGTTAAGGAGCCTTTTGGTCCGAGACTTGTCGCTCCGGTACCGCTTTCCATGCGGGAGCAGAGAAAGCAGTCTACGACTGGGGTGGCTGGAGTCTTTGACAATTTTCTGGGCTTTCCTCTGACAAGGAACTTGAAACTCTCAACACGCTCCACTACAGCCCAGTCGATGTTAATGGGGGGCGCCTTTTCCTTGAGTCCACGATCAATTATTTTGTCTTGCTCATATTGAGGGAGAGGTTGTTGTCCTGGAACCAAATCAAATCAAATTTACTTATTAAGCCCTTCTTACATCAGCTGATGTCACAAAGTGCTGTACAGAAACCCAGCCTAAAACCTAAAAAGAGCAAACAATGCAGGTGTAGAAGCACGGTGGCTAGGAAAAACTCCCTAGAAAGGTCAAAACCTAGGAAGAAACCTAGAGAGGAACCAGGCTATGAGGGGTGGCCAGTCCTCTTCTGGCTGTGCCGGGTGGAGATTATAACAGAACATGGCCAAGATGTTCAAATGTTCATACAGTGGGGCAAAAAAAGTATTTAGTCAGCCACCAATTGTGCAAATTCTCCCAAATTCATAAAAAATCCTACAATGTGTTTTCTGGATTTTTTTTTCTCATTTTGTCTGTCATAGTTGAAGTGTACCTATGATGAAATGGTCATGATGTATATGACCATTATTATTTGACCAGCATGGTCAAATAATAATAATCACAGTGGTTGTAGAGGGTGCAACAGGTCAGCACCTCAGGAGTAAATGTCTGTTTGGCTTTTCATAACCGATCATTGAGAGTATCTCTACCGCTCCTGCTGTCTCTAGAGAGTTGAAAACAGCAGGTTTGGGACAGGTAGCACGTCCGGTGAACAGGTCAGGGTTCCATAGCCGCAGGCAGAGGGGTTGAAACTGGCGCAGCAGCACGGCCAGGACTCTGACCCCCTCCCTGTAGGCTGTGTGTAGCGGTTTGGCTTGGAAAGCTTTTTTCCCTTGGTCACATACAGCTGATGTGTTGTGCATTAAAGTCCACACAAGAGAAGGTGAAGAGGTGGAGAGTGCATAGACGTGAGAAGGAATACAACGTGGCTGCTATGAAACTGTGAAATGTGTTTGCGTGTGATCAGGGGTTTATTCATTCCGCCGATTATTTTCGAAAAAAACGTTTCTTAAACAGAAGCGAACGGGAAACAAAATGTAGATAAAAATACATGAATTTGTCCAATAGAAACTCTCGTTTGCCACTGTCGGACTAATGATTACGCCCTAGATCACCTCGATGCAGGCAAGAGAGTGCAAGATGGTATTGAATGTCGCTGTCTGTCATCTCCAATTTGTCTCTCGACCTGCGTGCACCTACGTTGTAATCTTTCATTCATAGGTTGTCGCAACCTCATGATGAGTGAAGTATCATTTAGAAGAAACTAAAACTATCACCATTATATTGAACTGTACTCAATATGCTGTAATAGAAATAAGGCCATGTTCCCAAAAACAAACAAAAAATCCCTCATCTGAATTGGCATCAACCGTCACTGGCGTGTCTGTATGGTGTGTGTGTGTACTCACCAGCACCCCTCCACTCTCTCCA
Source organism: Oncorhynchus mykiss (assembly GCF_013265735.2). Lineage (NCBI taxonomy): Eukaryota > Metazoa > Chordata > Actinopteri > Salmoniformes > Salmonidae > Oncorhynchus > Oncorhynchus mykiss. Next base: position 45,295,914 of record NC_048591.1, on the reverse strand, counting down.
GTCCCGTGTCTCTCACCCCTTCGTTCTCTCCAGTCCTGTGTCTCTCACCCCTCCACTCTCTCCAGTCCTGTGTCTCTCACCCCTCCACTCTCTCCAGTCCTGTGTCTCTCACCCCTTCATTCTCTCCAGTCCTGTGTCTCTCACCCCTCCACTCTCTCCAGTCCTGTGTCTCTCACCCCTTCATTCTCTCCAGTCCTGTGTCTCTCACCCCTTCGTTCTCTCCAGTCCTGTGTCTCTCACCCCTCCACTCTCTCCAGTCCTGTGTCTCTCACCCCTTCATTCTCTCCAGTCCTGTGTCTCTCACCCCTCCACTCTCTCCAGTCCTGTGTCTCTCACCCCTCCACTCTCTCCAGTCCTGTGTCTCTCACCTCTCTCTGACTCTTTGAGGCATCAGACGATATTTGTTCACCACCGCAGCTATCCACAGCTTCTCAAATACAGAACATCTAATACTTGGATTTAAAAAAAAAAAATCATTATATCTGTATATAAAATATTACCTGAACCAAGAGGGAGGCTAAACAGTATTTAGGTCTCAGGCAGAGTAGAGTCAGGCAGGAGTCCCAATCTGTGTTCCAAATGGAACCCTTTCCCTTATTAAAGCGCACTTGTTTTTGACCAGTGCCCTGTCAAATGTAGTGCCCTACGTAGGGAATAGGGTGCTATTTGAGATGCAGGCCTAATCTTCACTCCACACACTACCTCGTCCTTATTATAACCGGGATGCGATATCATTTAGAGAAAATAACAGTCGTTCTTTCACACTTCTAATTTCATTTTAGCTCCATGATTCTTCTGGCTCCACAAATTGCTTTTTCCTTCCTGTTTTCTACCGATAGCTGCATTCTGGGCTGAGGTCTGGCAGGACACGATTAGGTTCCGATTTACAGGCTAAGACTGTATCCCAAATGGCACACTATTCCATACTGTATAGCCGTATGGGCCCTGGTCAAAAGTAGCAAAATACATAGGGAATAGGGTGCCATTTTGGAAGTTGTCAAATCTGGGTCTCCACGCTATGCTATCTGCCTTCCCCTCTAAACAGCAGAGGCTTGGTTTGGGGCAACAAAGAGCTGATGTAGTGGGTAGGACGTTTCCCATTGTGTCTAGATGGACAAAGAGAGGTAATTGTTCCACATTGCATTATGGATTACTGTATAGTCAGCAATACAACAAGGTTAATATACCAAAACAATGCATGTATTGATTAAACAAGCACAATACTTAATACAATAGGCTTCCAGGTGAATGAATTACCACTGGAACATTTACTAAAAAAGAACCAATATAATATACAATATATTTTTTTGATAGAAAAATGCTAAATCATTTACAATAATAATGTGTGTGTGTGTGTGTGTGTGTCTGTGTGTGTGTGTGTGTGTGTGTCTGTGTGTCTGTGTGTGTGTGTGTGTGTGTGTGTGTGTGTGTGTGTGTGTGTGTGTGTGTGTGTGTGTGTGTGTGTAAGCTAGACTTCACATTCTTGCTTCCTCTGTCCTTCCCTCCTCTCCCCCAATGTGCTTTGAGAGGGAGGTGAGGAACAAAAGAAACAAGGAAGAATGTCAATTGTAATTTCCTTCATTCTGCACACCCTCTCTCCTCGCCTGCTTCTCAAATCCCATTGGATAAGAAGGTGCGAGGGGAGGGACATCTGACCTTTCATTCAATGGGTTTTGAGAAGGAGATGAGGAGGGAGGATGCAAAGTATTAAAAAAAACATTTGACAATGCCAAACTGAGCTATCATAATACCCATGGCCTGTCCAGAACCAATCCCTAGTCCCTACTGTCCAGAACCAACCCCTAGCCCCTGCTGTCCAGAACCAACCTCTAGCCCCTACTGTCCAGAACCAACCCCTAGCCCCTACTGTCCAGAACCAACCCCTAGCCCCTACTGTCCAGAACCAACCCCTAGCCCCTACCTTCCAGAACCAACCCCTAGCCCCTACTGTCCAGAACCAACCCCCAGCCCCTACTGTCCAGAACCAACCCCTAGCCCCTACTGACCAGAACCAACCCCTAGCCCCTACTGTCCAGAACCAACCTCTAGCCCCTACTGTCCAGAACCAACCCCTAGCCCCTACTGTCCAGAACCAACCCCTAGCCCCTACTGTCCAGAACCAACCCCTAGCCCCTACTGTCCAGAACCAACCCCTAGCCCCTACTGTCCAGAACCAACCCCTAGCCCCTACTGTCCAGAACCAACCTCCAGCCCCTACTGTCCAGAACCAACCCCTAGCCCTTACTGTCCAGAACCAACCCCTAGCCCCTACTGTCCAGAACCAACCCCTAGCCCCTACTGTCCAGAACCAACCCCTAGCCCCTACTGTCCAGAACCAACCCCCAGCACCTACTGTCCAGAACCAACCCCCAGCCCTTACTGTCCAGAAACAACCCCTAGCCCCTACTGTCCAGAACCAACCCCTAGCCCCTACTGTCCAGAACCAACCCCCAGCCCCTACTGTCCAGAACCAACCCCTAGCCCCTACTGTCCAGAACCAACCCCTAGCCCCTACTGTCCAGAACCAACCCCTAGTCCCTACTGTCCAGAACCAACCCCTAGCCCCTACTGTCCAGAACCAACCCCCAACCCTTACTGTCCAGAACCAACCCCTAGCCCCTACTGTCCAGAACCAACCCCTAGCCCCTACTGTCCAGAACCAACCCCTAGTCCCTACTGTCCAGAACCAACCCCCAACCCTTACTGTCCAGAACCAACCCCTAGCCCCTACTGTCCAGAACCAACCCCTAGCCCCTACTGTCCAGAACCAACCCCTAGCCCCTACTGTCCAGAACCAACCCCTAGCCCCTACTGTCCAGAACCAACCCCTAGCCCCTACTGTCCAGAACCAACCCCTAGCCCCTACTGTCCAGAACCAACCTCTAGCCCCTACTGTCCAGAGTCTAGACACTGAGAGGGACTGATGACAGTGACTGACTGAGCTACTATAATACCCATGGCCTGTCCAGAACCAACCCCTAGCCCCTACCGTCCAGAGTCTAGACACTGAGAGGGACTGATGACAGTGACTGACTGAGCTACTATAATACCCATGGCCTGTCCAGAACCAACCCCTAGCCCCTACCGTCCAGAGTCTAGACACTGAGAGGGACTGATGACAGTGACTGACTGAGCTACTATAATACCCGTGGCCTGTCCAGAAACAACCCCCAGCCCTACTGCCCAGAGTCTAGACACTTGTGGAGATCTGAGAGGGATTGATCGGTGGTGACATGATGAGACCTCCACTCTAATAGATCTGAGAGAATTGGTCAGGTGTAAAGGAATCACTGTCAAAATTCCACCTGACCAATTGTCTCAGATCTCCACAAAGTGACTAATGGCTAGCGGTTGCTTCTAGACAGGACCTACAGCACCACACTTGAGCCATGGGTTGGATGTTTCATTCCATTGCTATACACACACACACACAGATTTGCACAGGTGTAACCTGGACACAACTACGATACCCCATCAGGCTGATCAGACCGGTCTGCGTAGCTGGAGACACCCACTACACCCTATCAGGCTGATCAGACCGGTCTGGGTAGCTGGACACACCCACTTCACCCTATCAGGCTGATCAGACCGGTCTGTGTAGCTGGACACACCCACTTCACCCTATCAGGCTGATCAGACCGGTCTGGGTAGCTGGACACACCCACTTCACCCTATCAGGCTGATCAGACCAGTCTGGGTAGCTGGACACACCCACTTCACCCTATCAGGCTGATCAGACCAGTCTGGGTAGCTGGAGACCTGCTGGAAACAGCGAAAGGATATATTTACCAATCACACCCTTGCTTGAGATGTGTAACCGCTGACTAACTATAGCTAGGGCATATCTCTAGTCTAGCAATATTTACTGTTGTTTTTTATGTATCGCTAGGTAGTTAGGATATATCAGTCAGCTAACCATTTACAGTAACAGCAGTTCATTAATAAGTCAATACACACTAAGTCTCGTGCAGACATTTTGAAATCGTACCTTATCTTGGCTCTGTGCACGGTATGGGCAGCTATTAATCAATTAAGTACTAGATAGCAGACTCACAGATTCATAGAATGGCGTTAGAAGGGTGACCTCCTACTTTGATAGGACAGGAAGTGTTGGCTGTGCACTTGACCAGGCATTCCACATTTAACCCCACCCACATCTGAACACTGAACTATCAAGTTGTTTTTGGTTTTGTATGCAAAAAAAAAAATGAAGAAGAAGAAAAACAAGCAATTTAAAAAAATATATATATATTTTCTATTCAAAAACGAATGAACAAGCCATTTTCCCGATTGCTCTGTTTTAACTCAGAAAACAAGCTTTCGAAAGGTACACAGACCTTGATCTTACCTCAGGAATCTAGATGTAATGTTGTCCATGAAGTAGGCTAAGTATCTTGACCTCCGTGACAACATAGAAACCAAAATGTTCTGTCAAATCCTCCAGATCAACATGAATTCCCTTACTGGCTGTTAAATCACGTGTATCATCACACAAGCTCTTTATTACAATCCATTGCAGTTCAGGAAATCATATCCTGAATCAGTTGACGTTGGGGGATAATGTCCCCACGTAACTAAACAGCTAGACAGCAAACGTGCGTCAAACAACTGTTATGTATAGTTATAATTATTGAAGAACACCGATAATGACAGTGTCTATTTTTGTTTTTATCAATGATATTAAAGTAACTCTTTCTGTTTGAAATTTTTAATTTTTTTTTGCAATCATATATATTATTTTATAATATGTTTGCCTGTGAAAACTGTTTCCACACCGGCAATGCCAAATCTTATGCGGTTCCAGTATACTTCCCAGATCGCCATACCAAAAAAAGGTATGACAGCAAATATCCAGGAATTTCACAGGATCAAGGCCAATGGGTAATTCAATTGTTAAATGCTTTGTATATAGTTATATTGTACCTTTATTTAACCAGGCAAGTCAGTGAAGAACAAATTCTTATTTTCAATGACGGCCTAGGAACAGTGGGTTAACTGCCTGTTCAGGGGCAGAACGACAGATTTGTACCTTGTAGGCTCAGGGATTTGAACTTGCAACCTTGCGGTTACTAGTCCAACACCCTAACCACTAGGCTACCCTGCCGCCCCAATATTAATATATGATATAACAACAAACAGCATTATCATAAATTTACGGAAAGAAAGTGAAAGTGTTTGTCACACGACTCCATGCATGAGAAAAGGTTTAAACATGGGTTTGAATATCTATGTTCTACCTTCATATGAATCTATATCTATGTTCTCCCTTTATATGAATCTATATCTATGTTCTCCCTTCATATGAATCTATATCTATGTTCTACCTTCATATGAATCTATATCTATGTTCTACCTTCATATGAATCTATATCTATGTTCTACCTTCATATGAATCTATATCTATGTTCTACCTTCATATACATTTATATCTATGTTCTACCTTCATATGAATCTATATCTATGTTCTACCTTCATATGAATCTATATTGAATCTATATCTATGTTCTACCTTTATATGAATCTATATCTATGTTCTCCCTTCATATGAATCTATATCTATGTTCTACCTTCATATGAATCTATATCTATGTTCTACCTTCATATACATTTATATCTATGTTCTACCTTCATATGAATCTATATCTATGTTCTACCTTCATATGAATCTATATTGAATCTATATCTATGTTCTACCTTCATATGAATCTATATCTATGTTCTCCCTTCATATGAATTATATTGAATGTATATCTATGTTCTACCTTCACATGAATCTCTATCTATGTTCTACCTTCATATGAATCTATATCTATGTTCTACCTTCATATGAATCTATATCTATGTTCTCCCTTCATATGAATTATATTGAATCTATATCTATGTTCTACCTTCATATGAATCTATATCTATGTTCTACCTTTATATGAATCTATATCTATGTTCTCCCTTCATATTAATCTATATCTATGTTCTACCTTCATATGAATCTATATCTATGTTCTACCTTCATATGAATCTATATCTATGTTCTACCTTCATATACATTTATATCTATGTTCTACCTTCATATGAATCTATATCTATGTTCTACCTTCATATGAATCTATATCTATGTTCTCCCTTCATATGAATTATATTGAATCTATATCTATGTTCTACCTTTATATGAATTATATTGAATCTATATCTATGTTCTCCCTTCATATTGAATGTATATCTATGTTCTACCTTTATATGAATTATATTGAATGTATATCTATGTTCTACCTTCATATGAATTATATTGAATCTATATCTATGTTCTACCTTCATATTGAATGTATATCTATGTTCTCCCTTTATATCTTTATCTATTCACATGACAAAAAAAAGGCAAATTATGAATCATTACTTTGCTCCAAACAGATGTCCCCTACATTAAATGCTGACTGGTACACTAGTTTATAGAAAGGCTCTTATTCAGAATGCAGTTTTCTTTAGCATTAGTACTGCGTCTTATTAGTACGTGGGTTGTTGGACTCAATCTATTACCTTTTGCCCACAATTTAAAGGCAGAGGAAAGAGACAGAGAAGGGGGAGAAAGAGAGGAGAAAGGGGGAGAAAGGGAGGATAAAGAGAGAGAAAGAGAGGAGAAAGAGAGAGAAAGGGAGGAGAAAGGGGGAGAAAGGGAGGAGAAAGAGAGAGAAAGAGGGGAGAAAGAGAGAGAAAGGGAGGAGAAAGAGAGAGAAAGAGAGGAGAAAGGGAGGAGAAAGGGGGAGAAAGGGGGAGAAAGGGAGGAGAAAGAGAGAGAAAGGGAGAGAAAGGGAGGAGAGAGAGAGAGGAGGAGAGAGAGAGAGAGAGAGAGAGAGAGAGAGAGAAAGGGAGGAGAAAGAGAGAGAAAGGGAGGAGAGAGAGAGAAAGGGAGGAGAGAGAGAGAGAGAGAGAGAGAGAGAGAGAGAGAGAGAGAAAAGATAGATGATTTTAATTTTGAGACAGACTGGTTGTGATGTGCCAGCTAACTGCTGGCATTTCATGTGGCCTACGTGCGCTGTGAGCTACTTGTTCCGTACGTGTGCGTCATCTAAATCAGAAAGTCTCATACCACAGCCTCCTCCATTAATCACCCAGACACATTGGGCAGACACAGACAGAGACGCAGACGGAGACATAGACACAACCCACCAGGAACGGCTGCTCCCTGCTACAAATTTTCAATAAAGACCTAGCCTCGGTCCTAAATGGCAGCCTATTCACTATTTAGTGCACTACTTTTGACCAGAACCAATATAACTTAATATGGAATAGGGTGCCATTTCGGAAGCACACTCAGACCCAGACACAACCAGCAGGAACTACTGCTCCTGCTACAAATCTTTAACAAAGACCAAGTGTCACATTGACTCCTCAGAGCCAGAATGTGACATTAAAGAGACATTAAGACTAAAATCATTGAAGGATTCTATTCAATTGAAATGAAGAAAAATGTCTCTTTTTATAACATTGTAAAGTCATCAAAAAAAGTAATGTCCCTTTTTCAGGATCTTGTCTTTCAAAGATAATTCATAAAAATAACTTCACACTATCTTCATTGTAAAGGGTTTAAACACTGTTTCCCATGCTTGCTCAATGACCCATAAACATCTAATGAACATGCACCTGTGGAACGGTCGTTAAGACACTAACAGCTTACAGACGGTATGAAATTAAGGTCACAGTTATGAAAACGTAGGACACTAAAGAGGCCTTTCTACTGACTCTGAAAAACACCAAAAGAAAGATGCCCAGGGTCCCTGCTCATCTGTGTGAACGTGCCTTAAGCATGCTGCAAGGAGGCATGAGGACAGCAGATGCGACCAGGGCAATGAATTGCAATGTCCGTACTGTGAGACGCTTAAGATGGCGCTACAGGGAGACAGGACGGACAGCTGATCGTCCTTGCAGTGGCAGACCACGTGTAACAACACCTGAACAGGATCGGTACATCTGAACAGCACACCTGCGGGACAGGTACAGGATGGCAACAACAACTGCCCGAGTTACACCAGGAACACACAATCCCTCCATCAGTGCTCAGACTGTCCGCAATAGGCTGATAGAGGCTGGACTGAGGGCTTGTAGGCCTGTTGTAAGGCAGGTCCTCACCAGACATCACCGTCAACAACGTCGCCTATGGGCACAAACCCACCGTTGCTGGAACAGACGGGACTGGAAAAAAGTGCTCTTCACTGATGAGTCGCGGTGTTGTCTCACCAGGGGTGATGGTCGGATTTGCGTTTATCGTCAAAGGAATGAGTGTTATGCCGATGCCTGTACTCTGGAGCGGGATAGATTTGGAGGTGGAGGGTCCGTCATGGTCTGAGGCGGTGTGTCACAGCATCATCAGACTGAGCTTGTTGTCATTGCAGGCAATCTCAACGATGTGGATTACAGGGAAGACATCCTCCTCCCTCATGTGGTACCCTTCCTGCAGGCTCATCCTGACATGACCCTCCAGCATGACCACCAGCCATACTGCTCGTTCTGTGCGTGATTTCCTGCAAGACAGGAATGTCAGTGTTCTGCCATGGCCAGCGAAGAGCCCGGATCTCAATCCCACTGAGCACGTATGGGACCTGTTGGATCGGAAAATGAGGGCTAGGGCCATTCCCCCCCATAAATGTCTGGGAACTTGCAGGTGCCTTGGTGGAAGAGTGGGGTAACATCCAAGAACCAGCCAATCTAGTGCAATCCATGAGAAGGAGATGCACTGCAGTACTTAATGCAGCTGGTGGCCACACCAGATACTGACTGTTACTTTTGATTTTGAACCCCCCCCCCCTTTGTTCAGGGACAAATTATTCCATGCTTGTTATGTCCATACAAATATTTTACACATGTTAAGTTTGCTGAAAATAAACGCAGTTGACAGTGGGAGTATGTTTCTTCTTTGCTGAGCTTATATCATTTTTCATTGACTGTGACTTTCACAAGGCTGTGTTTTCCCTTTGAGCTAAAGTCTAGGCATTAAGTCTGAGCTTCAGATCTTAGGCAAAGTAGCCTAGTGGTTAGAGCGTTGGACTAGTAACCAGAAGGTTGCAAGTTCAAACTCCCGAGCTGACAAGGTACAAATCTGTCGTTCTGCCCCTGAACAAGGCAGTTAACCCACTGTTCCTAGGCCGTCATTGAAAATAAGAATTTGTTCATAACTGACTTGCCGAGCTAAATTAAGGTAAAACATCAGGTGAGGATCGTTCACTTTTTTACATTCTACCCTTACCTTGTACTTCCTTGTAACACACTGCCCAAAACTCTCACTGAACCCTCTCTCTGAGACAAACTCTGTGACTTTTCATCTGCAGCAGAGGTTACCATCCCCCACCTCAGCCTGACTTATTCATGAGTGACCGGCTCGATTCGGTCCTATGTGTTATAAAGATTTTTTTTTACATTTTTTACATTGGATAAAAAGTAGATACTCAGAGATAGAAAATAATGCAGTTGAGGAACAAAGTCATTCTGCTTTGAAAGTTGACAACTTGGGGGCCTCTCGCGCAGTGTCTAAGAGACTCTGGGTGCCATCAGAGACTCTGGGTTCGCGCCCAGGCTCTGTCATAGCCAGCATGTCCATGTCTCGTCACGCACCAGCAGTGCGCGATGAGTGCGCACTAACCAAGGTTGCCAGGTACATGGTGTTTCCTCTGACACATTGGTGCAGCTGGCTTCCAGGTTGGATGCGCGCTGTGTTAAGAAGCAGTGCGGCTTGGCTTGGTTGGGTTGTGTATCTGAGGACGCATTACCTTCAACCTTCGTCTCTCCTGAGCCCGTATGGGAGTTGTAGCAATGAGACAGGATAGTAGCTAATAAAACAATTGGATACCATGAAAAAGGGGTAAAATTCAAAAAAAAATGAAAGATGACTTTTGAGAAAATGGCCCTTGAATGTTTTGGTACATGTAATGGAGAGCTCTTCTTTGTTTCCTCTTAAGTGTGAACGATGCCTCAGGATGGTAAGTTGGTGGTTGAAGATATCCCTCTAGTGGTGTGGGGGCTGTGTTTTGGCAAAGTGGGGTTATCATCAGATGGGGCCACAGTGTCTTCTGACCCCTCCTGTCTCATCCTCCAGTATTTATGCTGCAGTAGTTTATGTGTCGGGGGGCTAGGGCCAGTCTGTTATATCTGTAGTATTTCTCCTGTCTTATCCGGTGTCCTGTGTGAATTTAAGTATGCTCTCTCTAATTCCCTCTTTCTCTCTTTCTTTCTCTCTCTCGGAGGACCTGAGCCCTAGGACCCTTAGGACTACCTGGCATTATGACTCCTTGCTGTCCCAGTCCACCTGGCCGTGCTGCTGCTCCAGTTTCAACTGTTCTGCCTGCGGCTATGGAACCCTGACCTGTTCACCGGACGTGCTACCTGTCCCAGACCTGCTGTTTCAACTCTCTAGAGACAGAAGGAGCGGTAGAGATACTCTTAATGATCGGTTATGAAAAGCCAACTGACATTTATTCCTGAGGTGCTGACTTGTTGCACCCTCGGCAACTACTGTGATTATTATTATTTGACCCTGCTGGTCATTTATGAACATTTGAACATCTTCTCCATGTTCTGTTATAATCTCCACCCGGCACAGCCAGAAAAGGACTGGCCACTCCTCATAGCCAGGTTCCTCTCTAGGTTTCATCCTAGCTTCTTGGCTTTCTAGGGAGTTTTTCCTAGCCACCGTGCTTCTACACCTGCATTGCTTTCTGTTGGGGTTTTAGGCTGGGTTTCTGTACAGCACTTGGGGATATCAGCTGATGTAAGAAGGGCTATTTAAATACATTTGATTTGATTTAAGTCTTAGCCCCACTCATCTCTTTATTAAGGATATGTGATTCCATGTCTTAAACAGAGTAAGGTTTTTATAAATATTTTATAATTATTAGAATATTCGTACCCAGACACACTTCTAAATTGATGGGTCATGCGAAAGAAATGCTATACCCCCCCCCCCCCCCCCCCAACCACCACATCTAGCTAAGTAGATGGGTCTCCATGGTGTAGACATGTTCATGAAATACAATAAATGGCCGTAATCACCCCCAGACACACCTGGCAAACTTGATGGGTCATGTAATCATCTGGCGAAGTCTTTTGTTTAGACATATAGCCACCTAGCTAAACAATGAAACCAAATGGCGCTTTCAAGTTAACTGAGAACTTGGACAACTATGAGGTCAAAAGGTTGGAATCCCGAGTTGGATGACTATCCCCTCAAAAAAATCCCAGTCAGAGCTTTTTTTTTTCCAGTGTTCCCAGTTGTTTTGAACACAGTGAACATGGTAATAATCACAACTAATACCACTAGCAATACAAAACTGATTGTCAAAGCTAGCCACCATGCATTAATCTGCAAGTAGCTAAAGCTAACTAATTAGGTTCAATGTTACCTAGCTAGCTAACATTAGGTTATAACTAGCAATGCATATAGCTTCCTGAGATATAAATAATATTACAACACAGACCATACACGTAACATTAGCTAGCGAGCCAGCCAGCTAACGGTAGCTAGCTAACAGTATGCTTTAACTTGGAATGAAAGCAAATTTCTGACAAAATTAGAAACTTATAATATCTGAAAATGTAGCTAGATTGATTCTCTCACCCGTGGATGGATGCTTCTCCCTCTCTGTCACGGTTGCCATGGTTGCCCTTTAGTTTGAAGATGTAATCCAGAGAGATGTGTTTTATACAACAACCTTCTGTGTGTTCTCTTTTCTACTTTCTACTCCCTCCGCATATTTGCAATCAAACGCCAGAATTTTCTCCATCTCCTTAGCTATCATACTCTGCTTCCACCGGGCATTCCACTGATTTCAAAACTCTGTCAACTTCTTCTGTGACAACATCACTGTTTTTTTGTTGTGTTTTTTTATTAAATGTTTTACCCGTTTTTTCTCCCCAATTTCGTGGTATCCAATTGTTTTAGTAGCTACTATCTTGTCTCATCGCTACAACTCCCGTACGGGCTCGGGAGAGACGAAGGTTGAAAGTCATGCGTCCTCCGATACACAACCCGACCAAGCCACACTGCTTCTTAACACAGCGCGCATCCAACCCGGAATCCAGCCGCACCAATGTGTCGGAGGAAACACCGTGCACCTGACAACCTTGGTTAGCACGCACTGCGCCCGGCCCGCCACAGGAGTCGCTGGTGCGCAATGAGACAAGGACATCCCTACCGACCAATCCCTTCCTAACCCGGACGACGCTAGGCCAAGGCCAATTGTGCGTCGCCCCACGGACCTCCCGGTCGCGGCCGGTTACGACAGAGCCTGGGCGCGAACCCAGGGACTCTGATGGCACCCGGGAGGCTGACAACAACACTGTTGATTGCTGTTTTAGAGGACTCCACACTGTCCGTACATCAGGGATATCCTCTTCGTCTGATTCATTTTCAGAGTCGGAGAGAGTCAGCACGGCACGATTGTCCTCTGGAATGTGGAGAGCAGTACAGCAGCAACACTTATTGCAGTTCTTCGTGATATCTTTCAAAAAAGCCGAGGTAGAAAGCATTACTTACACTTCTTCTTCAATGAGGTTAAACAGGCATCGGCATACAATACATGTTGCATTACCGCCACCTACTGGACTGGAGTATAACTCCCTTATATGTTGCTTGAAAATAATAATAATACAGAATATATATCTTATTTTTTTTTAAATCAACAAATACACATCACCCTACACTCACTAAAAACCCACCACCCTACTCCACTATTTAAATCTCTCTAGTCCTACCTCTTGCCAACAGCCTGAAAGGACGAGACACCACCACTCAACACACCCTGTTACTCTTCTGAAGTCAAGTCTCGTACACCCAAATAACTCTCTGCGGCTGCCACCACAACCTCAATTTTCTGCGACTTACGTTCCATCCCTGCAGTACAGTTGATAACCATTGCTATAAATGCTAAAAATCCAATCTCACTGAAGTATATATATATGACTTGTTGGCCTCTCCCTCTGTACTGGTACATGTCTACTCTGCACACCACTCCTCTCAGGATCCCTTTCAATTGACCCATCTTCCTCTACTTTCTTCACTACCTCAGCATACGACAACTTCTGCTCCACTCTAACCCTGGAAACCTCAGCCTGCCTCTCTCTCACAGGGGACATTTCTGATCCCCTACAATTAACACATACCACTACTTTCCCCAATGCTACACATTCCTTTGTCTCATGCCCTTCTGCACACTTCTCACACCTAGGAACCTCCCACCTACACACTGCTGGCACATAGGAACACCTAGGAACCTCCCTCCTACACACTGCTGCCACATAGGAACACCTAGGAACCTCCCACCTACACACTGCTGCCACATAGGAACACCTAGGAACCTCCCACCTACACACTGCTGCCACATAGGAACACCTAGGAACCTCCCTCCTACACACTGCTGCCACATAGGAACACCTAGGAACCTCCCACCTACACACTGCTGCCACATAGGAACACCTAGGAACCTCCCACCTACACACTGCTGCCACATAGGAACACCTAGGAACCTCCCACCTACACACTGCTGCCACATAGGAACACCTAGGAACCTCCCTCCTACACACTGCTGCCACATAGGAACACCTAGGAACCTCCCACCTACACACTGCTGCCACATAGGAACACCTAGGAACCTCCCACCTACACACTGCTGCCACATAGGAACACCTAGGAACCTCCCACCTACACACTGCTGCCACATGCCCATAAGTTTGACACCTGTAACAACGTAATGTATTGGGTACAAAAGCTCACACATGTTAACTTATATATCCTAACGTCACTTTGTCGGGCAAAGACTAACCACCAAAACTCAAAAGAAAAGACGACTTTTCTGTTTGACCACTCACGCCACCCCTGTCTGCGTCGCACCAAACGACGAGAGTCACAAACGCTGGAAATATTCCCCTTCAGTTACAGTTACCCCAGTAATCACTCCTTTCAATGGCGGCCTTTTCTTGAGAGCAAAACAATTCACATCTCTTTTCCACATTAGTTTAACATGGAGCGCATGCTTCCTCTGACCTGCAGAAACACCAGCAATTATCTCCAGGCCACTTCTGCTTACCTTCCCCGATTCCACAGCACCCAACTTTTGTTTTCACCCACCCTGAAACCACAAATGGATCAGCCAAAAGGCAAGGGTACACTTTTTCCAAACATGTCACTGCTACCGTCACAGAGTCATCTTCATCCTGACCCTCGTGCAAAGCCTTGGGCTCAGAGAACTTCACCACACCTAGCGTGTCCGATACTTCACCCTCACTCACTTCCATTTCTCTTCCTGTCTTCGATCCGGTGTACAGCTCACACTTTCTACCATTCTTCTTTAACAAACCATCTCCGTTTTTTCCACAATTTTGAACTGATTCAAGCCCACCCTCCCTCTCTCTCTTCGACTTCCTCTGCCTCTCTTTTGCTATTCCATTCCTTATTATAATACCGCACTTCTCCTGACATACATCTTGTTCTTGCCCTCTCAAGGGACACCATTTTCCTTCCTCCACACAGACTCCAAACGTGCTGTCATGCACCAAAACTCGAAGCGCATTACCTACACATACTGAGCAGCTCATGTTATAGACAGAAGCATGTTACACGGCAGACCAATCAGAACTCATCTCTTGGCATGTTCAGCCCGTTCATCTTACGGCTAGCGGGAAGGTTCCTCCCTTTTGTCACGTTCTGACCTTTATTTCCTTTGTTTTGTCGTTATTTAGTATGGTCAGGGCGTGAGTTGGGGTGGGCAGTCTATGTTTGTTTTTCTATGATTTTGGAATTTCTATGTTTCGGCCTAGTATGGTTCTCAATCAGAGGCAGGTGTCGTTAGTTGTCTCTGATTGAGAATCATATTTAGGTAGCCTGGGTTTCATTGTTTGTTTGTGGGCGTTTGTTTCCGTGTCAGTGTTTGTCGCCACATGGTACTGTTTCGGTTTGTTCACGTTTATTGTTTTTTTTGTATTTGATAGTGTTCAGTTGATGTTTTTAAATAAACAACCATGGACACTTACCACCACGCATCTTGGTCCGATCCTTGCTACACCTCTTCAGAGGAAGAAATCAGCCGTTACACCTTAGTGGCTAAACCATACTCGGCTCGTAATTTAACATTTGTATAAGTATTTACAGATGGACTTACACGTTTGTTATTAAGACACATGAAAGTTCACGTTCCAGAAGGCATTTCTGCCCGAAAAAAAAAACGCATTTTGATTTAAAAAAAAAAATGCATGTTTACGTTCTAATGATTCTCCTGTGAAGTAGTGACGTGAAAGCCACTTCATACCTCTGTGTTTGGGACCAGGTTGCCAGAGAACGCAGTCAGCTTACCTGGTCAGCCATTCACAGGCCCTATCAGGTTGGGCAACAGAACCCTATTCCTGGCAGTTCTTTAGTTGGACACAAGGGGTGCAGAGAGACAACAGATCAGAACTCTGCACCATCTCAACACAACTCACCACTAGACCCTGCCTACAAGGACAAGAACTCGCCACCATCTCAACACAACTCACCACTAGACCCTGCCTACAAGGACAAGAACTCGCCACCATCTCAACACAACTCACCACTAGACCCTTCCTACAAGGACAATAACTCGGCACCACCTCAACACAACTCAACACTAGACCCTTCCTACAAGGACAAGAACTCGGCACCACCTCAACACAACTCAACACTAGACCCTTCCTACAAGGACAAGAACTCGGCACCAACAGGTGGTACAGCCTCCAGCCTGGACTTCCTCACCGTGTGTGAATGTGTGTGAATGACGATGTGAGTGGACTTTGTTGGGGTTCATGTATATATTTCATGTATACATGTAATAGGCTTAAACAATGTAACTACATGTCTTTTTCCATGCTAGTATGTTGTTACTTCACGCCTGTGTACGAGTCTTGCAACATTATGTGTTTATTTGCCCTCTTGGCAGAGTTATGTGTACTCTTAGCTACTCAGGCTAATCTAGCTAATCTCTACCCATTACCTACAATGGACCAAGATGGTTTTATATTGTTTATACACACACCTAAAATGGCCGGTCGATGACATCCGGGTCAATTCCTAGCCACATCCAAAATGGCTGCATGTTTACATCTTAGCATCCTAGCATGATACCGGTAACCATTAGCCCAGTAGCTGTTAACTGTACTGCACGTAGGGTTTAAATAACTCTCCATACTGACCTATCGCCTGGAGCCTACTAGCCCTGGCCTACTAGCCTAGCGTACGAGCCTCTATTGTACGGTATATACTATTACCCACAGCCTGTAGTCTCTTAGGCTAGCATGTCAGCTTCTCTTGTATTTGTTGTGTACCACGTGAGCTGCTAACTGTATCCTGTGTATACCCTATATGCTATGCTAGCTCACCATTAATACTATGTAGAATTCCAGCCTACTAGCATAGCTATTCCTTTAGCTACTACCATTGTGTGCTATCTTAGCTTACTACTGTTAGCTGGTATGTGCAATTTCCTGCCACTATTGTACACATTGCTAATGTTTATATTAATTATTAATGCTGTGTAATACATGTTTTTGTATTTCTCTGTTTTTACTACAGGAAACCACTATCACTTTCACCCAGTCTACTTCCTGCTTGCTGTATGTGTGTGCCTGTCTTGAGTGTGGCAGTAAACATGTGTTCTGTACACCTGTCTCCTACTGGTAATTTCCGTCCTCTTACAGGGACGCTGGGACAGTTAACCCTATAATCTAAACCATCACCTGTATCAGAGACCACCACAGGGTGCCACTTTTCTACATTCCTTGTTGTTATTTTTTTCCCATACCTGTTACTTCCGTGTTGTTACATTCTGCCCATACCTGTTACTTCCTTGTTGTTACATTCTGCCCAAAACCTGTTACTTCCTTGTTGTTACATTCTGCCCATAACTGTTACTTCCTTGTTGTTACATTCTGCCCATACCTGTTACTTCCTTGTTGTTACATTCTGCCCAAAACCTGTTACTTCCTTATTGTTACATTCTGTCCATACCTGTTACTTCCTTGTTGTTACATTCTGCCCAAAACCTGTTACTTCCTTATTGTTACATTCTGCCCAAAACCTGTTACTTCCTTATTGTTACATTCTGCCCATACCTGTTACTTCCTTGTTGTTACATTCTGCCCATACCTGTTACTTCCTTGTTGTTACATTCTGCCCAAAACCTGTTACTTCCTTATTGTTACATTCTGTCCATACCTGTTACTTCCTTGTTGTTACATTCTGCCCATACCTGTTACTTCCTTGTTGTTACATTCTGCCCATACCTGTTACTTCCTTATTGTTACATTCTGCCCATACCTGTTACTTCCTTGTTGTTACATTCTGCCCAAAACCTGTTACTTCCTTGTTGTTACATTCTGCCCAAAACCTGTTACTTCCTTATTGTTACATTCTGCCCATACCTGTTACTTCCTTGTTGTTACATTCTGCCCATACCTGTTACTTCCTTGTTGTTACATTCTGCCCATACCTGTTACTTCCTTATTGTTACATTCTGCCCATACCTGTTACTTCCTTGTTGTTACATTCTGCCCATACCTGTTACTTCCTTATTGGTACATTCTGCCCATACCTGTTACTTCCTTGTCGTTTCTGAACCAGCGGATGTGTGCTGCAGGCTTGCTGCCAGATGTGGTGCAGATCAGAGTGATCTCATCTCCCTCCATGGCTGGCTTAGTGAACCCTGTGATCTCTGGTCGCTCTGGGACGCCTGCAGGACAACAACAATTCATAACAACAACACCGAAAATCATCAACAACAACAACAAAACACCCAGTCAACAAGAACTGTATTAACATGACAACGCGTTAGGTTAAAAACAGAACAACCCTATTATGTCATTACAAATACTGTCCTTCTAATAACCTCAATCAACATTCATTCTTCATGTGTAGTGAGATGCCTTCTTGCCTAAAAAAATCAATACGCTTCCCCATCAACCTTTAGGGGATCGTTAAACAGTCCAACCAATTAAACGACGACTGCTGTCTGAGTTAGGAGCATTAGCACTGTGTAATTGTCAGTCCTAAGGTGTGTAGAGATCCAAACTGAACCCCAATCCCTACACTGTGTCTCTCTCTCTCTCTCTCTCTGTCTCTCTCTCTCTCTCTGTCTCTCTCTCTCTCACTCTCTCTGTCTCTCTCTGTCTCTCTCTCTCTCTGTCTCTCTCTCTCTCTCTCACTCTCTCTCTCTCTCTCTCTCTGTCTCTCTGTCTCTCTCTGTCTCTCTCTGTCTCTCTGTCTCTGTCTCTGTCTCTCTCTCTCTCCCTCTCACTTACTCACTCACTCACTCACTCACTCACACACACACACACGCACACGCACAGGCACACGCACACTCACTCACCCAGTACAGTGAGGAAGGCCTTGGTGGTCTTGACAGGCATGGTGAACAGGGAGCATGTGTACTGGCCCTCGTCTGATAGGCCGATGTCACTGATGCTGATGGTAAGCTCCGCCCACGTTGCCCGAACCAGCTCGATCCGGTTGTCCCTCAAGGCTGGGGAACACACAGTGAACACATAGTAAACACACACACACAGTGCTGTGGGACACACAGGAAGGACCATCAGACACACAGAGCTGGGGGGACACAGACACACATTCATAGGATCCAATAAAGTTCACAGTTCTTCAGATGAGGGGAGTTCGTCTCTACTCAAAAGTAGTGCACTATGTTGGGAATAGGGTGCCGTTTGAAACATTGCCATATGTAGGTAAGGCTAGATGGGAGTGTCTGTGTGTATGGCTAGATGGGAGTGTCTGTAGATTGGGTTAGAATGAAATGTATGGAGAGAGGTAGGGCTAGATGTGAGTGTATGTGTGTATGGCTAGATGTGAGTGTCTGTAGATAGGGTTAGAATGAAATGTATAGAGGTAGGGCTAGATGGGTGTGTCTGTAGATAGGGTTAGAATGAAATGTATAGAGGTAGGGCAAGATGGGAGTGTCTGTAGATAGGGTTAGAATGAATGTTATAGAGGTAGGGCTAGATGGGAGTGTCTGTAGATAGGGTTAGAATGAAATGTATAGAGGTAGGGCAAGATGGGAGTGTCTGTAGATAGGGTTAGAATGAAATGTATAGAGGTAGGGCTAGATGGGATGTGTCTGAAAAGAGGGACGACTGTGCCTTGGGGAGGCAGGATCAAGAATGTAAAATGTATCATATGAAGAGGCCTCTCCCTGTGCTCTCCTGTGGCTGGCTGTAACAGCAGGGTAGGGTAGCCTAGTGGTTAGAGCGTTGAACTAGTAACCGGAAGGTTGCAAGTTCAAACCCCCGAGCTGACAAGGTACAAATCTGTCATTCTGAGCCTGAACAGGCAGTTAACCCACTGTTCTGTTCCTAGGCCGTCATTGAAAATAAGAATTTGTTCTTAACTGACCTGCCTGGTAAAATAAAGGTACTACTGATGAGTTTGAAACACTGGATGTGCGCTGCTGTGTCAAATGACCTACCTGAGAAAGGTGTGTGTGTGTGTGTGAGTGTGTGTGTTCATGTGTCTGAAATGCTGTGCGAGAGACAACAGGTTTGAGATGACCTTTCTGTTAGCAGCATGGTGCTACATCAGCTTCAAAAGAGACCAGTCACACCTCAATGAACATATCACCACAGACCAGTCACATATCACCACAGACCAGTCACATGTCACATATCACCACAGACCAGTCACATATCACCACAGACCAGTCACCACCTCAATGAAGATATCACCACAGACCAGTCACATATCCCCACAGACCAGTCACATATCACCACAGACCAGTCACATATCACCACAGACCAGTCACATATCAGAGCAGTCACATATCACCACATATCACCACAGACCAGTCACATATCACCACAGACCAGTCACATATCACCACAGACCAGTCACATATCACCACAGACAAATCGTCTCACTACTGTCTCTATAGCCACATATTTGAAAAATCACATTAAACCTGAAACTTTTTTTTTTTTTTTTTAAACTTGACACGAATAAGATATTCAGACACACCGCTGACTTGCATATTAAGTTAATTAATTCGGTAGTGCCTTGGTATTACTGTATATCTTTGCATTTATACATTACGTATGCTGAATTACTTTCTTCATCCTGATTGTTAAAGTTGAGAGGGCATATGTATTGGATCGAAGTCAAATATCACCAAACAGACCTAATTTGGTGGTCACTTAAGAACATGGTGTTGGCATCTAATCCAAGGTTTCCCAAACTCGGTCCTGGGCCCCTCCTGGGTACAAGTTTTTTTTTTTGTTTTGTTTTTTTTGCCATATCACTACACAGTTGATTAAAAATAATCAACTAATAATT
>NC_048591.1:45250594-45270594 GCF_013265735.2 Oncorhynchus mykiss | reverse complement strand
GTGATGCAGAATCATGTTTACCTTGTTTCCCTGACAGATCCTTAGTCGCTCGCACTACAGAACATGTCAGTCCCTCACAACGTTGACATCAGACAACTGATCATCAACAAGCACAGTTCAAGACTAGAGACTCTGTTTGTTTTACTTTAACAACAAACTACCTAGTAAACTAATACAATTTATAATAGTTTTCCTATTCATATCTGGATCCTGCGATGCAGTTAGCCATTAATGCTGGGCCCACTGATGTATGTCCCAGGATCCTTTGCTCAAACAAGGTACATTGGTAAAGCAGCAAGCCTAGCTGCTTGCTAGGCAACCTGGTCTACTATTTCTGGATACTAAGCACGCTAAGCGGTTAGCCCTTGTGGCTAGGGCCACACTTCTATTTGTCCCCGGGGGTTTAGGACTACCGATTTCTACTTTTTTCTACTAGAGTTTTCTACTGCCGGTATCTCTCATTTCCCGGAGTGAATAGCGGGCTTGCCCTACTATTAGTACTATCATGGGGCGGCAGGGTAGCCTAGCGGTTAGAGTGTTGGACTAGTAACCGGAAGGTTGCAAGTTCAAACCCCCGAGCTGACAAATCTGTCGTTCTGCCCCTGAACAAGGCAGTTAACCCACTGTTCCTAGGCCGTCATTGAAAATAAGAATTTGTTCTTAACTGACCAGCCTAGTTAAATAAAGGTAAAATAAAATAAAATGCCTCCGGAAAAAAAGGACGAGGATCTTCTCCAAGAGATCTTCTCCACATCTCTGTTGGGTAGGTACGTGAACTCTTGGAGAAGCAGGAAATGTTTCTATTAGGAAATGAATACTTCAGCAGGAAGTCGACCAACAAAACGGCTAGACGACTTGGAATAAAGATGGCAAAAGACATTAAAACAAACCAGAAGGATGTGGAGGGATTGAAGACCACACAGGAAACACTAATCAGAAACTGTTCCTCTATACGGGAATGAAGTCCCCACAGTCAGGGAGGGCCTCCGGAACACGTCTGGCAAGGCAGAATGAAATCCCCACAGTCAGGGAGGGCCTCCAGAACACGTCTGGGAAGGCAGAATGAAATCCCCACAGTCAGGGAGGGCCTCCAGAACACGTCTGGGAAGGCAGAATGAAATCACCACAGTCAGGGAGGGCCTCCAGAACACGTCTGGGAAGGCAGAATGAAATCCCCACAGTCAGGGAGGGCCTCCAGAACACGTCTGGGAAGGCAGAATGAAATCCCCACAGTCAGGGAGGGCCTCCGGAACACGTCTGGGAAGGCAGAATGAAATACCCACAGTCAGTGAGGGCCTCCAGAACACGTCTGGGAAGGTAGAATGAAATCACCACAGTCAGGGAGGGCCTCCAGAACACGTCTGGGAAGGCAGAATGAAATACCCACAGTCAGTGAGGGCCTCCAGAACACGTCTGGGAAGGTAGAATGAAATCACCACAGTCAGGGAGGGCCTCCAGAACACGTCTGGGAAGGCAGAATGAAATCACCACAGTCAGGGAGGGCCTCCAGAACACATCTGGGAAGGCAGAATGAAATCACCACAGTCAGGGAGGGCCTCCGGAACACGTCTGGGAAGGCAGAATGAAATACCCACAGTCAGGGAGGGCCTCCAGAACACGTCTGGGAAGGCAGAATGAAATCCCCACAGTCAGGGAGGGCCTCCAGAACACATCTGGGAAGGCAGAATGAAATCCCCACAGTCAGGGAGGGCCTCCAGAACACGTCTGGGAAGGTAGAATGAAATCACCACAGTCAGGGAGGGCCTCCAGAACACATCTGGGAAGGCAGAATGAAATCCCCACAGTCAGGGAGGGCCTCCAGAACACGTCTGGGAAGGCAGAATGAAATCCCCACAGTCAGGGAGGGCCTCCAGAACACATCTGGGAAGGCAGAATGAAATACCCACAGTCAGGGAGGGCCTCCAGAACACATCTGGGAAGGCAGAATGAAATCCACACAGTCAGGGAGGGCCTCCGGAACACGTCTGGGAAGGCAGAATGAAATCACCACAGTCAGGGAGGCCCTCCAGAACACGAAGGCAGAATGAAATCACCACAGTCAGGGAGGGCCTCCAGAACACGTCTGGGAAGGCAGAATAAAATACCCACAGTCAGGGAGGGCCTCCAGAACACATCTGGGAAGGCAGAATGAAATCCCCACAGTCAGTGAGGGCCTCCAGAACACGTCTGGGAAGGTAGAATGAAATCACCACAGTCAGGGAGGGCCTCCAGAACACATCTGGGAAGGCAGAATGAAATCCCCACAGTCAGGGAGGGCCTCCAGAACACGTCTGGGAAGGCAGAATGAAATCCCCACAGTCAGGGAGGCCCTCCAGAACACGAAGGCAGAATGAAATCCCCACAGTCAGGGAGGACCTCCAGAACACGTCTGGGAAGGCAGAATTAAGTCCCCACAGTCAGGGAGGTCCTCCAGAACACATCTGGGAAGGCAGAATTAAATCCCCACAGTCAGGGAGGGCCTCCAGAACACGTCTGGGAAGGCAGAATGAAATCCCCACAGTCAGGGAGGGCCTCCAGAACACGTTTGGGAAGGCAGAATGAAATCCCCACAGTCAGGGAGGGCCTCCAGAACACGTCTGGCAGGCAGAATGAAATCACCACAGTCAGGGAGGGCCTCCAGAACACATCTGGGAAGGCAGAATGAAATCACCACAGTCAGGGAGGGCCTCCAGAACACATCTGGGAAGGCAGAATGAAATCCCCACAGTCAGGGAGGGCATCCAGAACACGTCTGGGAGGCAGAATGAAATCACCACAGTCAGGGAGGGCCTCCAGAACACATCCGGGAAGGCAGAATGAAATCCCCACAGTCAGGGAGGGCCTCCAGAACACGTCTGGGAAGGCAGAATGAAATCCCCACAGTCAGGGAGGCCCTCCAGAACACGAAGGCAGAATGAAATCCCCACAGTCAGGGAGGACCTCCAGAACACGTCTGGGAAGGCAGAATGAAGTCCCCACAGTCAGGGAGGTCCTCCAGAACACTTCTGGGAAGGCAGAATTAAATCCCCACAGTCAGGGAGGGCCTCCAGAACACGTCTGGGAAGGCAGAATGAAATCCCCACAGTCAGGGAGGGCCTCCAGAACACGTTTGGGAAGGCAGAATGAAATCCCCACAGTCAGGGAGGGCCTCCAGAACACGTCTGGGAGGCAGAATGAAATCACCACAGTCAGGGAGGGCCTCCAGAACACATCTGGGAAGGCAGAATGAAATCCCCACAGTCAGGGAGGGCCTCCAGAACACGTCTGGGAGGCAGAATGAAATCACCACAGTCAGGGAGGGCCTCCAGAACACATCTGGGAAGGCAGAATGAAATCCCCACAGTCAGGGAGGGCCTCCAGAACACGTCTGGGAAGGCAGAATGAAATCCCCAGTCAGGGAGGGCCTCCAGAACACATCTGGGAGGTAGAATGAAATCCCCACAGACAGGGAGGGCCTCCAAAACACATCTGGGAAGGCAGAATGAAATCCCCACAGTCAGGGAGGGCCTCCAGAACACGTCTGGGAAGGCAGAATGAAATCCCCACAGGGCCTCTAGAACACATCTGGGAAGGCTGATTACCTGGATGGACAACCGAGGAGAAAGCCTAAGAAAAATCCAATCAGGAAGTGACTCATGTTTTGAAACCGTTGTCTTCCTATGCACCCCTATTGGCCACTGAAAGGGATATCAACCAGATTCCTTTTTCTGTGGCTTCCCTAAGGTGTCTACAGCATTGTGACGTAGTTTCACGCCTTTACGCCTTTATGTTGAAGAATGAGCGTAAACGACGACATTGCGTAAGTGGCCAGCTGAGGGCTCTCAGAGTGATTCTTGCGTAAAAGACAGAGGTAGTCATTTTTCCTCTCGCTCCTACTGAAAAGCCAATTGTCCCGGTTGATATATTATCAAATAGATATTTGAAAAACACCTTGAGGCTGGTTATAAAAAACGTCTGGCATGTTTCTGTCGATATTATGGATATAATTAGATTTTTTTTGTTGGCGTTCGTTGTCGTGACAGCTATTTCCGGTGGATTTCTCAACACAAGGTGAGAAACAAACGGAGGAATTTTGGGTATAAAAATAATCTTTATGGAACAAAAGGAACATTTGCTGTCTAACTCGGAGTCTCGTCAGTGAAAACATCCGAAGATCATCAAAGGTAAATGGTTCATTGCTTTTCTGATTTTCGTGACCAAGCTTCCTGCTGCTAGCTGGACATAATGCTATGCTAGGCTATCAATAAACGTACACAAACGCTTGTCTTGCTTTGGCTGTAAAGCATAATTTAAAAATCTGAGATGACAGGGTTTAACAAAAGGCTAAGCTGTGTTTCACTATATTTCACTTGTGATTTCATGAATATGAATATTTTCTAGTAATATTTTTTGACGGTTGCGCTATGCTAATTATTGTAGTTGATGACAATTCTCCAGGATCCGGGATGGGTAGTTCTAAGAGGATATTATCTCAAACGAGCTTCCCAGACGTGTTCTGGAGGCCCTCAAACGAGCTAACCTCCAAAAGAGCTTCAATGCCATACAACACTCCTTCCGTGGATTCCAAATGCTCTTAAACGCTAGTAAAACCAAATGCATGCTTTTCAACCGTTCGCTGCCTGCACCCGCACGCCCGACTAGCATCACCACCCTGGATGGTTCCGACCTAGAATATGTGGACATCTATAATATGTACCTAGGTGTCTGGCTAGACTGTAAAACTCTCCTTCCAGACTCATATCAAACATCTCCAAACCAAAATCAAATCTAGAATCGGCTTTCTTTTTCGCAACAACCCTCCTACACTCACGCCGCCAAACTTACCCTAGTAAAACTGACTATCCTACTGATCCTCGACTTCGGCGATGTCATCTACAAAATGTCTTCCAATACTCTACTCAGCAAACTGGATGCAGTTTATCACAGTGCCATCCGCCTTGTTACTAAAGCACCTTATACCACCCACCACTGCGACCTGTATGCTCTAGTCGGCTGGCCCTCGCTACATATTCGTCGCCAGACCCACTGGCTCCACGTCATCTACAAGTCCATGCTAGGTAAAGCTCCGCCTTATCTCAGTTCACTGGTCACGATGGCAACACCCACCCATAGCACGCGCTCCAGCAGGTGTATCTCACTGATCATCCCTAAAGCCAACACCTAATTTGACCGCCTTTCCTTCCAGTTCTCTGCTGCCTGTGACTGGAACTAATTGCAAAAATCGTTTCAAGTTGGAGACTTTTATCTCCCTCAGCAACTTTAAACATCTGCTATCTGAGCAGCTAAGCAATCGCTGCAGCTGTACATAGTCCATCGGTAAATAGCCCACCCAATTTACCTACCTCATCCCCATACTGTTTTAATTTATTTACTTTTCTGCTCTTTTGCACACCAGTATCTCTACCTGCACATGACCATCTGATCATTTATCACTCCAGTGTTAATCTGCTAAATTGTAATTATTCGCCTACCTCCTCATGCCTTTTGCACACAATGTATATAGACTCTTTTTTTTCTTCTTTTTTCCTACTGTGTTATTGACTTGTTTATTGTTTACTCCATGTGTAACCCTGTGTTGCTGTCTGTTCACACTGCTATGCTTTATCTTGGCCAGGTTGCAGTTGTAAATGAGAACTTGTTCTCAACTAGCCTACCTGGTTAAATAAAGGTGAAATTAAAATAAATTTAAAAAAAATCCCATGGCACTTATCGTAAGAGTAGGGGTGTTAACCCCGGTGTCGTTGGCTAAATTCCCAAGCTGTCCCTCATATCACAGTCACCTAATCATCCCCAGAATTACAATTGGTTCATTCATCCCCCTCCTCTCCCCTGTAACTATTCCCCAGGTCGTTGCTGCAAATGAGAACGTGTTCTCAGTCAACCTACCTCGTAAAATAACGGTAAAATAAAAAATAAAAAAATGTATTAAGTCTTTAGCTCTATCCTGGATGTCTAAATTGTTTTCTTTAATGGTAGCTTTTCAAACAGTAAAGATATACACTGTGGTGTTCCTCAAGGAAGCTGCCTAGGACCACTTCTCTATCTTTACTAATGATTTACCTTCAGTAATGAACAAATCAAGAGCTGATGACTCTACAATGTACAGCGCAGCATCATAATGTAATGAGCTAACAGATGTACTGAGCAGTGAACTAAGAATGGTGTCTGAGTGGGTTCATATGAACAAATTGGCGTTGAACATTTCTAAAATGAAATGTGTTGTATTTGGTTCAAGATATAAGCTTGCTGATGACCACCAATTGATTTTGTCAAAGAATAGAACGCATGTAGAGCAAGTGAAAAAAACAAAACTACTAGTCGTCATGTTGGACGCAGATTTATCATGGTCAGAACACATAGATCATATTGTTATTAAGACGGGCAAGGGAATTGCTGTTACAAGAAAATATTGTATGTATTTAACATCTAGCACACTGAATCAGGTGATTCAATCCCTGGTCCAATCACACCTAGAGTATTGTCCAGTTATATGGTCAATCCCTGGTCCAATCACACCTAGAGTATTGTCCAGTTATATGGTCAATCCCTGGTCCTATCACACTTAGAGTACTTTACAGTTATATAGTCAATCTCTGGTCCTATCACACTTAGAGTACTGTCCAGTCATATGGTCAATCTCTGGTCCTATCACACTTAGAGTACTGTCCAGTTATATGGTCAATCTCTGGTCCTATCACACTTAGAGTACCGTCCAGTTGTATGGTCATCTGCAGCAAAGAAATATATGAAAATGTTCCAAATGGCTCAAAACAGGGCAGCCAGATTAGCTCTGCATTGCTCAAAACAGGGCTGCCAGATTAGCTCTTCATTGCTCAAAACAGGGCTGCCAGATTAGCTCTTCATTGCTCAAAACAGGGCTGCCAGATTAGCCCTTCATTTCTCAAAACAGGGCAGCCAGATTAGCTCTTCATTGCTCAAAACAGGGCTGCCAGATTAGCTCTTTATTGCTCGATGTGAGGGAGCACCAGAGGAGTTTGTCGCTGCTAGCTGCTCCACAGCCACAGTTAGCTGCACTGTTAGCATAGCCAACGTTAGCACAGCCACCGTTAGCTGCACTGTTAGCATAGCCACCGTTAATACAGCCACCGTTAGCTGCACTGTTAGCACAGCCACCGTTAGCACAGCCACCGCTGTTAGCACAGCCACCGTTAGCACAGCCACCGCTGTTAGCACAGCCACCGTTAGCACAGCCACCGCTGTTAGCACAGCCACCGTTAGCACAGCCACCGCTGTTAGCATAGCCGCCGTTAGCACAGCCACCGTTAGCTGCACTGTTAGCACAGCCACCGTTAGCACAGCCACCGCTATTAGCACAGCCACAGCTCCCTCTAATTTAAGCCAGTCTCCTGTTGAAGAACCAAGGCGCTCTCTTCTTCGGGCGTTATCGGGCAAAAGTAGGACAGCAAGATCACTACTTTTTGTAGATGATATGAGGATTACAAATGACTAGAATATTATATTTCAAAGAAAATGAAAAAATGGATCAATGACGGCTAGAAGACCGGTGACGTCGACCACCGCCCGAACAAGGACAGGCAACGACTTGGGCAGAAATCGTGACATATAGACTAATTTGCACTGAACCACCACAACAGACGCATCGTCCTTCTATGTAAAAACAACCGGTGGTGGGAGCATGAGTCAATCACACTGATCTGGATCTGGACAGGAACAAGAAGACGTAGTGTCACGATCGTCATGGGAAGAAGTGGACCATGACG
Source organism: Oncorhynchus mykiss (assembly GCF_013265735.2). NCBI lineage: Eukaryota > Metazoa > Chordata > Actinopteri > Salmoniformes > Salmonidae > Oncorhynchus > Oncorhynchus mykiss. The sequence continues at coordinate 45,262,852 of NC_048591.1, read as the reverse complement.
CGGGGTACGCGTTCATTCTATTTATTTATTTATTTAATGAACGCCGACAACAACAAAACAAAATACGAACGTGACGTTCTGCAGGGCAAAATAACATCCCAATGCAAAAAAAAAATAAGATCCCCACACATGAAAGAGGGAAAAAAAGGACTACGTATAAGTATGATTCCCAATCAGAGACAACGATAGACAGGGGTCCCTGATTGAGATCCATACCCGGCCAAAAACAACAAAGAAATGGAAAGCATAGACTTCCCACCCGAGTCACACCCTGACCTAACAAACATAGAGAAAAAAATGATCTCTATGGTCAGGGCGTGTGACTCGGGTGGGAAGTCTGTGCTTTACATTTCCTTGTTGTTTTGGCAGACATATTGTCAGCCAGTTCGGCCTTCAGGTATTGTTTGCGATAGAAAAAATAATGGCTAAGATTGTGATGATAACCAGCTCGTTTTCACACCATGTGTTGCACAGTGGACAGGCTTCTCGTTGCGGCTTCACTGCCGATGTATTCTTCCATCTGTTTACGGCGTTATGATAGACATTTAATCTGTAACATTAGAACCAATGCACAGCAGGACGCATGTATATCGTCGGTCTACAAGTTACTTTGGTTTTGTCAATAGAAGTATAATTACTAAGATTGTGATGATAGAAACACACCATGCATTGCACAGTTAACAGACTACATGCATTGCACAGTTAACAGGCTACCTGCATTGCACAGTTAACAGGCTACATGCATTGCACAGTTAACAGGCTACATGCATTGCACTGTTAACAGGCTACATGCATTGCACAGTTAACAGGCTACATGCGTTGCACAGTTAACAGGCTACATGCATTGCACAGTTAACAGGCTACATGCATTGCACAGTTAACAGGCTACATGCATTGCACAGTTAACAGGCTACATGCGTTGCACAGTTAACAGGCTACCTGCATTGCACAGTTAACAGGCTACCTGCATTGCACAGTTAACAGGCTACCTGCATTGCACAGTTAACAGGCTACCTGCATTGCACAGTTAACAGACTACATGCATTGCACAGTTAACAGACTACATGCATTGCACAGTTAACAGGCTACATGCATTGTGGATGCACTTTGGATATTATTGTTGTGATAGACATTTCATCTGAAAACATTATTACCAATGTACAGTTAGTTGTCTGATTACGCATATGGAATAAATGAACTTGTTGTTGTTGTTGTTGACATTTTGAATGTAGTGTTGTTGTTATTGCTGAAAGAGGCGCTGTCCGGTGGCTGAACACCTTTGCAACGTGAAAGACGTTTTTTTTTGGGTCACTCGTGTTAATTAGACTTACAGCATATTGTGTTGAATATTCTGTGACCAAATTCAATTAAAATTCAATTAAAAAACTACATTTATATTGAATGTGCTGCGTGCCATATCCCCCCCCCCCCCCCCCCCCCCCCCTCTGGCATGCCTGAGGCCAGTTTAGTAAATACAGTACTAGCAACACACATAACCACCAAACCAGACAGGCAAATTCAGGGCGTCTAAGACAACCCAAGGCAAGGACAAATCGCCTTAAATCTACAGTTTTACATAGAGCCCATAGCTGAATGGAACTCTTTACCAATCCATACTTCTCAGGCTAAACGTAAATCCACCTTCTAGAAAAAAAAGAAGAAAAAAACCCGAATGTGATAGACCATGTGACTGGACAGGAAGTAGACAGAACATCTAATGTGATAGACCATATGACTGGACAGGAAGTAGACAGAACATCTAATGTGATAGACCATATGACTAGACAGGAAGTAGACAGAACATCTAATGTGATAGACCATGTGACTGGACAGGAAGTAGACAGAACATCTAATGTGATAGACCATGTGACTGGACAGGAAGTAGACAGAACATCTAATGTGATAGACCATGTGACTGGACAGGAAGTAGACAGAACATCTAATGTGATAGACCATGTGACTGGACAGGAAGTAGACAGAACATCTAATGTGATAGACCATGTGACTGGACAGGAAGTAGACAGAACATCTAATGTGATAGACCATGTGACTGGACAGGAAGTAGACAGAACATCTAATGTGATAGACCATGTGACTGGACAGGAAGTAGACAGAACATCTAATGTGATAGACCATGTGACTGGACAGGAAGTAGACAGAACATCTAATGTGATAGACCATGTGACTGGACAGGAAGTAGACAGAACATCTAATGTGATAGACCATGTGACTGGACAGGAAGTAGACAGAACATCTAATGTGATAGACCATGTGACTGGACAGGAAGTAGACAGAACATCTAATGTGATAGACCATATGACTAGACAGGAAGTAGACAGAACATCTAATGTGATAGACCATGTGACTGGACAGGAAGTAGACAGAACATCTAATGTGATAAACTATATGACTAGACAGGAAGTAGACAGAACATCTAATGTGATAGACCATGTGACTGGACAGGAAGTAGACAGAACATCTAATGTGATAGACCATATGACTAGACAGGAAGTAGACAGAACATCTAATGTGATAGACCATGTGACTGGACAGGAAGTAGACAGAACATCTAATGTGATAGACCATGTGACTGGACAGGAAGTAGACAGAACATCTAATGTGATAGACCATATGACTGGACAGGAAATAGAAAGCATCAACTGAATGTTAAATGTTTTTCCTGTCAGGTATTTTAATGATTTGTATTGTCTAGTTATTAAACGATTGTAAAGTCTTACTATGTGTTATTAATTGGTGTTGGACCCCAGGAAGATTAGCTAACATTATGGCCTTAACTAATGGGGATCCTAATAAACATTATGGCCTTAACTAATGGGGATCCTAATAAACATTATGGCCTTAACTAATGGGGATCCTTTATAAACATTATGGCCTTAACTAATGGGGATCCTAATAAACATTCACAAATTCAAATACAGAACATGTCAGTCCCTCAACACTACAGAACATGTCAGTCCCTCTCACTACAGAACATGTCAGTCCCTCAACACTACAGAACACGTCAGTCCCTCAACACTACAGAACATGTCAGTCCCTCAACACTACAGAACACGTCAGTCCCTCAACACTACAGAACATGTCAGTCCCTCAACACTACAGAACACGTCAGTCCCTCAACACTACAGAACATGTCAGTCCCTCAACACTACAGAACATGTCAGTCCCTCAACACTACAGAACATGTCAGTCCCTCAACACTACAGAACACGTCAGTCCCTCAACACTACAGAACACGTCAGTCCCTCAACACTACAGAACATGTCAGTCCCTCAACACTACAGAACACGTCAGTCCCTCAACACTACAGAACATGTCAGTCCCTCAACACTACAGAACACGTCAGTCCCTCAACACTACAGAACATGTCAGTCCCTCAACACTACAGAACACGTCAGTCCCTCAACACTACAGAACATGTCAGTCCCTCAACACTACAGAACACGTCAGTCCCTCAACACTACAGAACATGTCAGTCCCTCAACACTACAGAACACGTCAGGCATGTGAGTATTGTTAGTGCTGTGATAAGTGTTAACTTTAAATGACATGGGCTTCTTCCTGGAATAGGGTGCCATTTGGGACTGCCATAGAGCTACAGACCAGAAGCAGGTGTTCTGGGTAATGAATTACATTCCATTAAACCACAGTTTCATTCAGTCTCATATCAAACAGTGTATTTCCTGATGATTCAAATATCTAATCAACATATCGCTTAATGCATTCCTGATTAGATTGAATGGCATTTCACTTCCATCAAAACACTATTATGCTTGGATGGCGTATTTCTGGACATACCGCTCTGGTATCCAGTGCCGCCAACACCATATTGTTATTCACAACCCTCAAGCTGAGAGTTGGGCCTGTCTGCCAGGGCTGCTGCCGTCAGAGAGGACTGATTGTGGAATTTGGAGAGGAGGACCGGCCAGAGAGAGAAGTAGAGGAAGGGATGGAGGGATGGAGGGATAGAGGGATGGAGGGATGGAGGGATAGAGGGATAGAGGGATGGAGGGATGGAGGGATGGAGGGATAGAGGGATGGAGGGATGGAGGGATAGAGGGATGGAGGGATAGAGGGATGGAGGGATGGAGGGATAGAGGGATAGAGGGATGGAGGGATGGAGGGATAGAGGGATGGAGGGATGGAGGGATAGAGGGATGGAGGGATAGAGGGATGGAGGGATAGAGGGATGGAGGGGAAGAGAGGGGGGTTGGAAGGATGTGAGGGAAAGTGGGAGAATTGCCTAATTATCCTTCAGCTGGAACAAAACAGAACAGAGTGACATCCCCTCCCCTCCCCTCCCCTCCCCTCTCCTGGCATCTCCCTTCCGTCCTCTCCTCCCCAACTTCCCTCTCTCTCTCTCTCTCTCTCTCTCTCTGTCTCTCTCTCTCTCTCTCTCTCTCACACTCACTCTCTCTCTGTCTTTCTCTCTCTCTGTCTCCGTCTATCTTTGTCTTTCTGTTGAAATTAGTGAGTGTTTGCTGCTAGCTGTTAGGAGGAAGGAGGGAGGAGGGAAGGATGGAGAGTGGGGGGAGGAGGAGGAAGGAGGGAGGGATGAGGGAGGATGGAAGGATAGAGAGTGAGGGGGGGAGGAGGAAGGAGGGAGGGAGGAGGGAAGGATGGAGAGTGGGGGGAGGAGGAGGAAGGAGGGAGGAGGGAGGAGGGAAGGATGGAGAGTGGGGGGAAGGAGGAGGAAGGAGGGAGGGAGGAGGGAAGGATGTAGAGTGGGGAGGAGGAGGAGGGAGGAGAGAGGAGGGAGGAGGGAAGGATGTAGAATGGGGAGGAGGAGGAGGGAGGAGAGAGGAGGGAGGAGGGATGGATGGAGAGTGGGGAGGAGGAGGAGGGAGGAGAGAGGAGGGAGAAGGGAAGGATGGAGAGTGGGTGGAGGAGGAGGGAGGAGGGAGGATGGAGGAGGGAAGGATGGAGAGTGGGGTGGAGGAGGAGGAAGGAGGGAAGGATGGAGAGTGGGGGGAGGAGGAGGAGGAAGGAGAGAGGAGGGAGGAGGGAAGGAGAGAGGAGGGAGGAGGGAAGGAGAGAGGAGGGAGGAGGGAAGGATGGAGAGTGAGGGGAGGAGGAAGGATGGAGGAGGGAAGGATGGAGAGTGAGGGGAGGAGGGAGGAGGGAGGAGGGAGGAGGGAGGAGGGAAGGAGGGAAAGAGGAGGAGGAGGAGGAGGAAGAGGACGTGTCCCAGCAGTTTGCCATTAAGAGGTAAGTGTTAATAATAGGGCCTGATTATTACTACAGTGAACTCACAAAGAGGTCAAGATGAATTAACATGTAAAGAGACCCAACCCGTACTAACTACAGACCTATAATCTACATGTAAAGAGACCCAACCCGTACTAACTACAGACCTATAATCTACATGTAAAGAGACCCAACCCGTACTAACTACAGACCTATAATCTACATATAAAGAGACCCAACCCGTACTAACTACAGACCTATAATCTACATGTAAAGAGACCCAACCCGTACTAACTACAGACCTATAATCTACATATAAAGAGACCCAACCCGTACTAACTACAGACCTATAATCTACATGTAAAGAGACCCAACCCGTACTAACTACAGACCTATAATCTACATGTAAAGAGACCCAACCCGTACTAACTACAGACCTATAATCTACATGTAAAGAGACCCAACCCGTACTATCTGCAGACCTATAATCTACATGTAAAGAGACCCAACCCGTACTAACTACAGACCTATAATCTACATGTAAAGAGACCCAACCCGTACTATGTACTATCTGCAGACCTATAATCCCACTCAGATTGTCTACAGTGTAACGAGGTTGAATATAAAATATCCTCTGAAATCCTCTTTGATCGATTTGATCTTAACCAAAACTCCTCATCGTTTTTAATGCTTCTGGTATTTTTTTGCAAATGACATAATTGATCACTGTGCTATTGCCTGTGTGAGAGATGGTAAAAAATTCCTAATAAATCACCACGTGTTATTGTGAAAAGAAATTGGAAGCGGTTTGATATTCATGGTTTTATATTTATATTATATTTATATTTATACTGATATGATGTATTCTAGCATTGAATGGAATAGAATGGAATGAATACCTGATGTTGAACTCGCCTTTTCCTTACTTCCACAACACATTCCAGGATGTACGCAATTGTCACGAGTCCGACCGAGGGTGTTTCCCTTTCCCGGGCAGGTGGCGCTCGGCGGTCGTCGTCACCGGCCTATTAGCTGCCACTGATTGTTTTTCCTTCCCCTCCTTGTATGTTGAGTGGTAGCACCTGTGGATGTTTAATTAGTTTGTCTTTATTAGACAGCCGGCCCGCCTGGTTGTTGTGCGGGATTATTTCTATGTAACCTTCGGCTCTGTGGTATAGGCACGTGTTAGTGTCCGGTCGGGATTGTTTCCCATTGTACATTTTGATTCCCTGTGTTTTGGGAACGTAACTTTTTTGTGAGCACCCTGTGGTGCGTTGGTGCGATTAAAAGACGCGCAGCATTGAACTCTTTGTCTCCTGCATTTGACTCCACACCCACGACACCCGGAGCATTACAGAATCCCGCACCTATCAAATTGAATGGAGTCAGCAGGAGCAGTAGCCAACCCTCTCCCATCGATGGAGGAACGGGTTCTCCACCACACCACCGTCCTTCATCGGATCGGATCCGCGATGGATCAAGTGATGGAGAGAATGGACAGATGGGAGAGGAGTGGGCTCCTCTCTCCACCTTCGGCACCCACGGTTCCGGACTCCCCATCTCCCGACTCCAGCACCCTCCGTCTGACGCTACCGAGGGCTTATGATGGAGCGGCGGCGGGTTGCCAGGGGTTTCTGCTCCAGCTGGAGCTATACCTGGCCACCATCAGACCCACTCCCTCAGGAGCCGAGAGGGTGAGTGTCCTCATCTCCTGCCTCACGGGTCGTGCTCTGGAATGGGCGAACGCGGTCTGGAATGGTCCAGACTCAGTGCGGGAGCACTACCCCGGGAGAACGACTATTTCACCTCAGGCAGGAGAGGAGGAGCGCCCAGGATTACGCGCTGGAGTTCCGGACCTTGGCAGCCGGATCTGGGTGGAACGACAGGGCCCTCATGGACCACTACAGGTGTAGTCTCCGAGAGGACGTCCGCCGGGAGTTAGCGTGTCGGGACACCACTCTGTCACTGGATCAGCTGATTGACATGTCCATTCGACTGGATAATCTGCTGGCTGCCCGCGGGCGTTCAGAGAGGGTCCTGTGCGTTCCACCACCCAGCCCTTCCGCTCCCATTCCGATGGAGTTGGGAGGGGCTGCGCCGAGGGGTACCGGAGGAGGAGGCCTTCCCTGCACCAACTGTGGTCGGAGAGGACACACGTCTGATCGGTGCTGGGGGGGTCCGTCTGGGAGTAGAGATGGCAGGCGGAACGCTTCTCGGTCACCCCAGGTGAGTCAGCATCAAACTCACCCAGAACCCCCTGTTGGCCACATGTTTGTCTTAACTTTTTTCCTTCGCTTTTTTCCCTCTTCCCAGCATAGGGCGCTAGTCGATTCAGGCGCAGCTGGGAACTTTATGGATCGCGGACTCGCCCTGAAGTTAGGGGTTCTGCTGGTGCCGATAGATTCTCCTTTCCCCGTGCACTCCCTAGATAGCCGGCCATTAGGGTCAGGGATGGTCAGGGAGACCACGGTCCCACTGGACATGGTGACGCAGGGGAATCATAGGGAGCGTATCAGTTTCTTTATTATTGATTCGCCTGCGTTTCCAGTGGTGCTGGGGACTCCCTGGCTGGCCCGGCACAATCCTAAAATTTCGTGGAGACAGGGGGTTCTCCAGGGGTGGTCAGAGGAGTGTTCTGGAAGGTGTTTTGGAGTTTCCATCGGTGCCACGTCGGTGGAGAGTCCAGACCAGGGTTCCACGGTGTGCATTCCCCCCGAGTATGCCGATTTGGCAATCGCTTTCAGTAAAGTGAAAGCGACTAAATTACCACCTTATCGACCGGGAAGGGATTGTACGATAGATCTCAAGGTAGACGCTGCGCTTCCCAAGAGTCACGTGCACCCGCTGTCCCAGGAGGAGACGTTGGCAATGGAGACATATGTCACGGAGGCGCTGGGACAGGGGTACATTCGGTCCTCCATTTCACCCGTCTCCTCAAGTTTCTTTTTTGTGAGGAAAAAGGAGGGAGGCTTGCGTCCGTGTATCGATTATAGAGGTCTAAACGCCATCACAGTGGGGTATAGTTACCCTCTACCTCTCATCGCTACGGCGGTGGAATCGTTCCACGGAGCGCAGTTCTTCACAAAACTGGATCTCAGGAGCGCATATAGTTTGGTGCGTATTCGGAAGGGAGACGAGTGGAAAACCGCATTTAGTACTACATCAGGCCACTATGAGTACCTCGTCATGCCGTATGGGTTAAAGAATGCTCCAGCCGTTTTCCAATCCTTTGTAGACGAGATTCTCAGGGACCTGTGCGGGCAGGGATTGGTGGTTTATATCGATGACATTCTGATCTACTCGGCCACTCACACCGCGCATGTGTCTCTGGTGCGCAAGGTGCTTGGTAGACTGCTGGAGCATAACCTACACGTCAAGGCTGAGAAATGCGTGTTCTCTAAACGAGCCGTCTCTTTTCTGGGATATCGCATTTCCACCTCGGGGGTAGTGATGGAGGGTGACCGCATTAGGGCCGTGCGTAATTGGCCGACTCCGACCACGGTAAAGGAGGTGCAGCGGTTTCTGGGTTTTGCCAACTACTACCGGAGGTTTATCCGGGGTTTTGGCCAGGTAGCGGCTCCCATCACCTCACTGCTGAAGGGGGGCCTGGTGCGTTTGCAGTGGTCAGCAGAGGCGGACGGAGCATTCAACAAGTTGAAGGCGCTGTTTACTGATTCGCCCGTGTTGGCGCATCCGGACCCCTCTCTAGCATTCATAGTGGAGGTGGACGCGTACGAGGCTGGGGTGGGTGCCGTGCTATCACAGCGCTCGGGGACGCCACCAAAACTCCGCCCCTGCGCTTTCTTCTCAAGGAAGCTCAGCCCAGCGGAGCGTAACTATGATGTGGGGGACCGGGAGTTGCTAGCGGTGGTTAGAGCTCTGAAGGTGTGGAGACACTGGCTTGAGGGGGCTAAACACCCCTTTCTCATCTGGACCGACCACCAGAATCTGGAGTATATTCGGGCAGCTAGGAGACTTAACCCACGTCAGGCAAGGTGGGCCATGTTCTTCACCCGGTTCCAATTTACTTTGTCTTATAGACCGGGCTCCCAGAACGTGAAGGCTGACGCACTGTCCCGCCTTTATGACACGGAGGATGGGTCCACCGAACCTACTCCCATCCTTCCTGCCTCGAAGCTGGTAGCCCCAGTGGTATGGGAGGTGGACTCGGACATCGAGCGGGCGTTACGGGATGAACCCGCGCCTCCTCAGTATCCAGCGGGGCGAAGGTACGTGCCGCTTGGTGTTCGGGACAAACTGATTCGGTGGGCTCACGTCCTACCCTCCTCGGGTCACCCTGGGGTGACGAGGACAGTGGGGAGCCTTCAGGGGAGGTATTGGTGGCCTACGTTGAGGACGTTAAGGGTTATGTCTCCTCATGTTCAGTGTGCGCTCAGAGTAAGGCTCCTAGGCACCTTCCTAGAGGGAAGCTACAACCCCTCCCTGTTCCACAGCGGCCATGGTCACATCTGTCCATAGATTTCCTAACCGATCTCCCGCTGTCTCAGGGGAACACCACGGTTCTGGTGATTGTGGATCGGTTCTCTAAGTCCTGCCGTCTCCTCCCGTTGCCCGGTATCCCTACAGCCCTACAGACTGCGGAGGCGTTATTCACCCATGTCTTCCGGCACTACGGGGTGCCGGAGGACATCGTTTCTGATCGGGGCCCCCAATTCACGTCCCGGGTATGGAGAGCGTTCATGGAACGTTTGGGGGTCTCTGTCAGCCTGACCTCCGGTTATCACCCCGAGAGTAATGGGCAGGTGGAGAGAGTGAACCAGGAGGTGGGTAGGTTTCTGCGGTCGTATTGCCAGGATCGTCCAGGGGAGTGGGCACGATACATTCCCTGGGCTGAAATGGCTCAGAACTCACTACGCCACTCCTCTACTAACGTGTCCCCTTTTCAGTGTGTGTTGGGGTACCAGCCGGTCCTGGCACCATGGCATCCGAGCCAGACCGAGGCTCCTGCGGTGGAGGAATGGGTACAGCGCTCCAAGGAGACCTGGAGGGCCGTCCAGGAATCTCTACGACAAGCGAGTGGACGGCAGAAGAGGAGTGCTGACCGCCACCGCAGTGAGGCCCCCGTGTTTGTACCGGGGGACAGGGTCTGGCTCTCGACCCGAAACCTACCTCTCCGCTTGCCCTGCCGGAAGCTGGGTCCGCAGTGTGTAGGGCCCTTTAAAGTCCTGAGGAGGATAAACGAGGTGTGTTATCGATTACAACTCCCTTCCTATTATCGTATTAACCCCTCGTTTCATGTGTCTCTCCTCAGGCCGGTGATAGCTGGTCCCCTGCAGGACAGTGAGGTACCGGAGGTCCCTCCCCCCCCGCTGGACATCGAGGGGTCCCCGGCGTACACGATCCGGGCCATTCTGGACTCAAGACGCCGGGTGAGGGGCCTGCAGTACCTCGTGGACTGGGAGGGGTACGGTCCGGAGGAGAGGTGCTGGGTACCGGTGGGGGACATCTTGGATCCCTCCATGTTGAGGGATTTCCATCGCCTCCATTCGGATCGCCCTGCGCCTCGTCCTCCGGGGCGACCTCGAGGCCGGTGTCGGCGCGCTGCGGGAGCCGCGCGTCGGGGGGGGTACTGTCACGAGTCCGACCGAGGGTGTTTCCCTTTCCCGGGCAGGTGGCGCTCGGCGGTCGTCGTCACCGGCCTATTAGCTGCCACTGATTGTTTTTCCTTCCCCTCCTTGTATGTTGAGTGGTAGCACCTGTGGATGTTTAATTAGTTTGTCTTTATTAGACAGCCGGCCCGCCTGGTTGTTGTGCGGGATTATTTCTATGTAACCTTCGGCTCTGTGGTATAGGCACGTGTTAGTGTCCGGTCGGGATTGTTTCCCATTGTACATTTTGATTCCCTGTGTTTTGGGAACGTAACTTTTTTGTGAGCACCCTGTGGTGCGTTGGTGCGATTAAAAGACGCGCAGCATTGAACTCTCTGTCTCCTGCATTTGACTCCGCACCCACGACACCCGGAGCATTACAGCAATAGGCCCCTTTTTAAAAAATTCAGGATTAAGTGCAGAGAGAACCCTTGGTTTACTAAGGAATTTACAAAAATCATAAGGGAACGAATTGCTACGTGGGCTCAAGCGAGAGGGACTGGTTCAGCAGATGATTGGATGACTGTTAAACTTCTTCGAAATATGGGGTGTGGCTACGATCCGTAAATTAAAAGCAGACCACTACCTGAACTCTACTTCACATAATTTAAATAATCCATCCAAATTTGTACAAATAGTGAAAGGCCTTGAATCAGCATTTTTTTTTTTTTAGATGCAGTTAGTTAGTTTATTTGAAAAGGTAAAAGGTATAATTGAGCCCCCTATGAATGTACCTGACACCCCTGTGCACTCCTTCACCAAGTTCTCCTTTTCATCCTTCTCTGTATCAGAAGTGTGTAAAGCCCTGAAAGAAATAGATGTAAAGAAATCCCCTGGCCCTGATGATCTAGACCCCCGCCTCCTACACCTAGCCGCAGACATCATTGCTCCCCCTTAACATGTATTTTTAACCCCACGCTTGATGTTAAGGAAATCCCCAAGTTATGGAAATCTGCTTTTGTACTGCCTCTCCTGAAAGGTGGAGATCCTTCGCTGCTTAACAACTATCGACCCATATCAAAATTGTCTGTACTGTCAAAGGCACTGGAGTCCTTAGTCAGTAGGCAGCTGAAGGTACTGGAGTCCTTAGTTAGTAGGCAGCTGAAGGTACTGGAGTCCTTAGTTAGTAGGCAGCTGAAGGTACTGGAGTCCTTAGTTAGTAGGCAGCTGAAGGTACTGGAGTCCTTAGTTAGTAGGCAGCTGAAGGTACTGGAGTCCTTAGTTAGTAGGCAGCTGAAGGTACTGGAGTCCTTAGTTAGTAGGCAGCTGAAGGTACTGGAGTCCTTAGTTAGTAGGCAGCTGAAGGTACTGGAGTCCTTAGTTAGTAGGCAGCTGAAGGTACTGGAGTCCTTAGTTAGTAGGCAGCTGAAGGTACTGGAGTCCTTAGTTAGTAGGCAGCTGAAGGTACTGGAGTCCTTAGTTAGTAGGCAGCTGAAGGTACTGG
>NC_048591.1:45230594-45245594 GCF_013265735.2 Oncorhynchus mykiss | reverse complement strand
AGCTACAGCCTGTTCACTCCATTACCATCTAGAAGATCATCAAGGACTTCAGCCACCCGAGCTACAGCCTGTTCACCCCACTACCATCTAGAAGATCATCAAGGACCTCAGCCACCCGAGCCACGGCCTGTTCACGGCCTGTGTGTGTGTGTGTGTGTGTGTGTGTGTGTGTGTGTGTGTGTGTGTGTGTGTGTGTGTGTGTGTGTGTGTGTGTGTGTGTGTGTGTGCATGATGCTGGGGACAGGACGGCCGAAGCATGGCAGCAGACATGCCTATCCTAGATGGTGATGCTCGTCTCCTTCCCTTGCCGTGACAGAGCAGTGTATAAAGCCTGGCAGGTCATGCCCGTCAGCGGGCTGTTTTACCTGGGCCGTGTGTCAATGAAAGAGGGGAAAGGTAACAGAACATTCAGGTAGAAATATACTGAATAGAGCTGACAAGGCTTCTAGCTCCAACACTGAAGAAATACTGATTCTACCGCGTCTTGCTCCAACACTGAAGAAATACTGATTCTACATCGTCTAGCTCCAACACTGAAGAAATACTGATTTTACATCGTCTAGCTCCAACACTGAAGAAATACTGATTCTACAGCTTCTAGCTCCAACACTGAAGTAATACTGATTCTACAGCTTCTAGCTCCAACACTGAAGTAATACTGAGCTTCTAGCTCCAACACTGAAGTAATACTGATTCTACATCGTCTAGCTCCAACACTGAAGTAATACTGATTCTACAGCTTCTAGCTCCAACACTGAAGTAATACTGATTCTACAGCTTCTAGCTCCAACACTGAAGAAATACTGAGCTTCTAGCTCCAACACTGAAGTAATACTGATTCTACAGCTTCTAGCTCCAACACTGAAGAAATACTGAGCTTCTAGCTCCAACACTGAAGTAATCCTGAGCGTCTTGCTCCAACACTGAAGTAATACTGATTCTACAGCTTCTAGCTCCAACACTGAGGAAATACTGAGCGTCTTGCTCCAACACTGAAGAAATACTGATTCTACAGCTTCTAGCTCCAACACTTAAGAAATACTGAGCTTCTAGCTCCAACACTGAAGTAATACTGATTCTACAGCATCCTGCTCCAACACTGAAGTAATCCTGAGCGTCTTGCTCCAACACTGAAGAAATACTGATTCTACAGCTTCTAGCTCCAACACTGAAGTAATACTGATTCTACCGCGTCCTGCTCCAACACTGAAGTAATACTGATTCTACATCGTCTAGCTCCAACACTGAAGAAATACTGAGCGTCTTGCTCCAACACTGAAGAAATACTGATTCTACAGCGTCTTGCTCCAACACTGAAGTAATACTGATTCTACCGCGTCCTGCTCCAACACTGAAGTAATACTGAGCTTCTAGCTCCAACACTGAAGTAATACTGAGCTTCTAGCTCCAACACTGAAGTAATACTGAGCTTCTAGCTCCAACACTGAAGTAATACTGAGCTTCTAGCTCCAACACTGAAGAAATACTGAGCTTCTAGCTCCAACACTGAAGTAATACTGATTCTACAGCATCCTGCTCCAACACTGAAGTAATACTGATTCTATTCCGTGTCTTTTGATATTCAGGTGGTGGACACAAATCCCCGTTCTCCTCGGCTGCTGTAGTCGCAACCTCTTGTTGACTTTTCCATTTTCTCAATCCCACAGACCAGATTCCAGTAGGTCCAAAGATCAGTCAGTCAGATTTAGACTCTATCAACTCAAACTGATACAATGACGCTGAATGATGATGCTTTCCTCACTTTGTCCGTCTGCCGTTAACTATCAGAAATAAGTTGTTTTGTCTGTCTGTGGTTAACTATCAGAAGGACGTTGTTTTTGTCCGTCTGTGGTTAACTATCAGAAGGACGTAAAGGGGTCATTATAATAATATTGTCCCACCTGGCTGTTTCGTATCAAAGACCCTAGAATACATATATATTCTGGATCTGATTTGATACAGATACTAAGAGAAAAACCATATTAAAAATGGATTTCATGCTCTGTTTTATCAAAGTTTACAAACGCAGAGAATGTAGGTCTACCTACCTACCTACATACATACATAGATACGACCTCATCTTCCTTTACCTTTGAGGCAAAGACTTCATCCTCAGTGGGCTTAAAACTAGAATTCTAGAACGTTTTGCATTCCAAATGCCACCCTATTCCTTATTTAGTGCACTATTCTCGACCAGGGTGGTGCACTTTTCTAGGGTGCAATTGTGGACGCGAACAATATCAATCCTGTCGTATTTTTGAGTTGCATGTTCAGAATGGCAAATCCGTCTGCGTGTGGAGGAGGGACAGGTGCTGGAAACGCTAGAGAGACAGAGAAACCTGGACGTACATCAAATAAGAGCCACATCGACGTGATGGTCGTAAGACACCCAGAGGGCTTGGAAAGAAAAGAGTGGGGGGGAAGAAACAACGGAATGAGAAAGAGAAAGCACAGACATGAGACGTAGTAAGAACACAAAGGAGTCTGATACTCCACCAGAACACAGCGGGAGAGACGACGGTAGAATATTGTACGTGAGGTGTCACGGCCAAGTAGTATTGCTACAGTCTACCAAGCAAGCATTGGTACAAATCTCATCCTGACCCAGCCTATACATTACACCTGTCCCTCCTCTATAGTCCTGTCTCCTTCTATAGTCCTGTTTATAGTCCTGTCTATAGTCCTGTCTCCCTCTATAGTCCTGTCTCCCTCTACAGTCCTGTCTCCTTCTATAGTCCTGTCTCCTTCTATAGTCCTGTTTATAGTCCTGTCTATAGTCCTGTCCCCCCTCTACAGTCCTGTTTATAGTCCTGTCTCCCTCTATAGTCCTGTCTCCCTCTATAGTCCTGTCTCCTTCTATAGTCCTGTTTATAGTCCTGTCTATAGTCCTGTCTATAGTCCTGTCTCCCTCTATAGTCCTGTTTATAGTCCTGTCTCCTTCTATAGTCCTGTTTATAGTCATGTCTATAGTCCTGTCTATAGTCCTGTCTCCTTCTATAGTCCTGTTTATAGTCCTGTCTGTAGTCCAGTCTATAGTCCTGTCTATAGTCCTGTCTATAGTCCTGTCTCCTTCTATAGTCCTGTTTATAGTCCTGTCTATAGTCCTGTCTATAGTCCTGTCTCCTTCTATAGTCCTGTTTATAGTCCTGTTTATAGTCCTGTCTCCCTCTATTGTCCTGTTTATAGTCCTGTCTATAGTCCTGTCTATAGTCCTGTCTCCTTCTATAGTCCTGTTTATAGTCCTGTCTATAGTCCTGTCTATAGTCCTGTCTCCTTCTATAGTCCTGTTTATAGTCCTGTCTGTAGTCCTGTCTATAGTCCTGTCTCCCTCTATAGTCCCGTCTCCCTCTATAGTCCTGTCTATAGTCCTGTCTATAGTCCTGTTTATAGTCCTGTCTCCTTCTATAGTCCTGTTTATAGTCCTGTCTATAGTGCTGTCTCCCTCTATAGTCCTGTCTATAGTCCTGTCTCCCTCTATAGTCCTGTCTACAGTCCTGTCTCCTTCTATAGTCCTGTCTCCTTCTATAGTTTTGTCCCATAGTCCTGTCTATAGTCCTGTCTCCCTCTATAGTCCTGTCTCCCTCTATAGTCCTGTCTCCTTCTATAGTCCTGTCTCCTTCTATAGTTTTGTCCCATAGTCCTGTCTCAATCTATAGTCCTGTCTAAAGTCCTGTCTATAGTCCTGTCTCCCTCTATAGTCCTGTCTATAGTCCTGTCTATAGCCCTGTCTCCCTCTATAGTCCTGTCTCCCTCTATAGTCCTGTCTATAGTCCTGTCTCCCTCTATAGTCCTGTCTCCCTCTATAGGCCTGTCCATAGTCCTGTCTCCCTCTATAGTCCTGTCCATAGTCCTGTCTCTCTCTATAGTCCTGTCTCCCTCTATAGTTCTGTCTATAGTCCTGTCTCCCTCTATAGTCGTGTCTATAGTCCTGTCTCCCTCTATAGTCCTGTCTATAGTCCTGTCTCCCTCTATAGGCCTGTCCATAGTCCTGTCTCTCTCTATAGTCCTGTCTCCCTCTATAGTCCTGTCTATAGTCCTGTCTCCCTCTATAGTCCTGTCTCTCTCTATAGTCCTGTCTCCCTCTATAGTCCTGTCATTAGTCCTGTCTCCATCTATAGTTCTGTCTATAGTCCTGTCTCCCTCTATAGTCCTGTCTATAGTCCTGTCTCCCTCCATAGTTCTGTCTATAGTCCTGTCTCCCTCTATAGTCGTGTCTATAGTCCTGTCTCCCTCTATAGTCCTGTCTATAGTCCTGTCTCCCTCTATAGGCCTGTCCATAGTCCTGTCTCTCTCTATAGTCCTGTCTCCCTCTATAGTCCTGTCTATAGTCCTGTCTCCCTCTATAGTCCTGTCTCTCTCTATAGTCCTGTCTCCCTCTATAGTCCTGTCATTAGTCCTGTCTCCATCTATAGTCCTGTCTATAGTCCTGTCTCCCTCTATAGTCCTGTCTATACCCCTGTCTCTCTCTACAGTCCTGTCTCCCTCCATACTCCTGTCTCTCTCTACAGTCCTGTCTATAGTCTTTTATGAGGAATTAAAATAGGACTGATTAGACAGGAAGTCAGTAAGACGGCCGACCAATCAAAACACCACAACCCTATTAGCAGTTTCTGAAAAAAAGAGAACAACATTATTCACCAGCTAAATTGTAAGTTCTTTAATTGTGGAAAAAGCTGCCACTCTATTCAATATCACTGCTACAATTTGCCACACAGTGTTCAGTTATACCTGCTCTGTTAACTGGTCATGTGGGAGACATCAGGGTTAGAGGGAACATGAGAATTCATTAATTCACTAAGACAAGGATGTGAATGGAGAGAAGGATGGAGATAGCTAATGGACAGGCACTTATGAGAGACACAGGGTTAGAGAGAGGGAAGGACAGAAGGGGGGAACAGGCCCTTAGAGAGACACAGGGTTAGGGAGAGGGGAAGAGAGAAGGGGGAAACTGGACCTTAAAGAGACAGGGTTAGGGAGAGGGAAGGAGAGGAGAGGAGAGAAGGGGGGAACAGGCCCTTAGAGAGACACAGGGTTAGGGAGAGGGAAGGAGAGAAGGGGGGGAACAGGCGCTTAGAGAGACACAGGGTTAGGGAGAGGGAAGGAGAGAAGGGGGAAACTGGACCTTAAAGAGACACAGGGTTAGGGAGAGGGAAGGAGAGAAGGGGGGGAACAGGCCCTTAGAGAGACACAGGGTTAGGGAGAGGGAAGGAGAGAAGGGGGGAAACAGGCCCTTAGAGAGACACAGGGTTAGGGAGAGGGAAGGAGAGAAGGGGGAAACTGGACCTTAAAGAGACACAGGGTTAGGGAGAGGGAAGGAGAGGAGAGAAGGGGAGGAACAGGCCCTTAGAGAGACACAGGGTTAGGGAGAGGGAAGGAGAGGAGAGAAGGAGAGGAACAGGCCCTTAGAGAAGGACAGGGATGGAGCGAAGGAGGGATGGATAGATAACTCGGTGCCAAGTAATTAAGAGCAGATTTGGCAGAGCAGAGCTGGATTCCCAGGCATCCCGCCTGCTTCCTAGCATCAGTTTGTTGTGTTGTTCCACGCCTATCGTCCCATGGCGTCCCTTGGTGTGTGTGTGTGTGTGTGTGTGTGTGTGTGTGTGTGTGTGTGTGTGTGTGTGTGTTATATCAGTGTCTCTGCCAATACAGCTTTTCATCTGGCTGTTTAAAAGAAGACGAAAGGGGAAGTAGTTCTCTCACTTAGCCCAAACGACCTCTACCCTGCTGAACGAACAGGATGTTTTATTGTGTCGTCTGCTCTGGGACAGGGACCGGCTGGGACCGTCTAGGACCACCTGAGACCGGCTGGGACTGTCTAGGACCACCTGAGACCGACTGGACCTGTCTAGGACCACCTGAGACCGGCTGGGACTGTCTAGGACCACCTGAGACTGGCTGGGACTGTCTAGGACCACCTGAGACCGACTGGACCTGTCTAGGACAACCTGAGACGGGCTGGGACTGTCTAGGACCACCTGAGACCGACTGGACCTGTCTAGGACAACCTGAGACGGGCTGGGACCGTCTAGGACCACCTGAGACCGGCTGGGACTGTCTAGGACCACCTGAGACCGGCTGGACCTGTCTAGGACAACCTGAGACCGACTGGACCTGTCTAGGACCACCTGAGACCGGCTGGGACCGTCTAGGACCACCTGAGACCGGCTGGGACTGTCTAGGACCACCTGAGACCGACTGGACCTGTCTAGGACCACCTGAGACCGGCTGGGACTGTCTAGGACCACCTGAGACCGACTGGACCTGTCTAGGACAACCTGAGACGGGCTGGGACTGTCTAGGACCACCTGAGACCGGCTGGGACTGTCTAGGACCACCTGAGACCGGCTGGGACTGTCTAGGACCACCTGAGACCGGCTGGGACTGTCTAGGACCACCTGAGACGGGCTGGGACTTATTTGGAACCGTGGGGAGCATTACAGGCTACAGTGCACACTATTCAGGGAAAAAGGGTGTAGTTTTGGCAGTTTGGGAAACTACAAGATGTGAAGTGGGATGTCATTTGGAATGTTATTCAGACAGTAATACGGAATTATTTTTAATGTCCTTGATATCGAAAGTGTTCCAAAACACCACAACCAAAATACAATTTAAATATATTTTTTTGATATGGTAAAAAATATCAGTCTGTCTATATCATTACTACAATATATCACTGTCTATATCATTACTACAATATATCACTGTCTATATCATTACCACAATATATCACTGTCTATATCATTACCACAATATATCACTGTCTATATCATTACTACAATATATCAGTCTGTCTATATCATTACTACAATATATCACTGTCTATATCATTACTACAATATATCACTGTCTATATCATTACCACAATATATCACTGTCTATATCATTACCACAATATATCACTGTCTATATCATTACCACAATATATCACTGTCTATATCATTACTACAATATATCAGTCTGTCTATATCATTACTACAATATATCACTGTCTATATCATTACTACAATATATCACTGTCTATATCATTACTACAATATATCAGTCTGTCTATATCATTACCACAATATATCACTGTCTATATCATTACCACAATATATCACTGTCTATATCATTACTACAATATATCAGTCTGTCTATATCATTACTACAATATATCACTGTCTATATCATTACCACAATATATCACTGTCTATATCATTACCACAATATATCACTGTCTATATCATTACTACAATATATCACTGTCTATATCATTACTACAATATATCACTGTCTATATCATTACTACAATATATCACTGTCTATATCATTACCACAATATATCACTGTCTATATCATTACCACAATATATCACTGTCTATATCATTACCACAATATATCACTGTCTATATCATTACTACAATATATCACTGTCTATATCATTACTACAATATATCACTGTCTATATCATTACTACAATATATCACTGTCTATATCATTACTACAATATATCACTGTCTATATCATTACTACAATATATCACTGTCTATATCATTACTACAATATATCACTGTCTATATCATTACTACAATATATCACTGTCTATATCATTACTACAATATATCACTGTCTATATCATTACCACAATATATCACTGTCTATATCATTACTACAATATATCACTGTCTATATCATTACTACAATATATCACTGTCTATATCATTACTACAATATATCACTGTCTATATCATTACTACAATATATCACTGTCTATATCATTACCACAATATATCACTGTCTATATCATTACTACAATATATCACTGTCTATATCATTACTACAATATATCACTGTCTATATCATTACTACAATATATCACTGTCTATATCATTACCACAATATATCACTGTCTATATCATTACTACAATATATCACTGTCTATATCATTACTACAATATATCACTGTCTATATCATTACTACAATATATCACTGTCTATATCATTACCACAATATATCACAGTCTATATCATTACCACAATATATCACTGTCTATATCATTACCACAATATATCACTGTCTATATCATTACTACAATATATCAGTCTGTCTATATCATTACCACAATATATCACTGTCTATATCATTACTACAATATATCACTGTCTATATCATTACTACAATATATCACTGTCTATATCATTACTACAATATATCACTGTCTATATCATCACTACAATATATCAGTCTGTCTATATCATTACTACAATATATCATTGTAGGATTGATTGTAAATTCATGGTAGGAGGGGAGAGAGGAGGAGAGGAGAAGAGGAGATGAGGAGAGGAGGAGAGGAAAAGAGGAGATGAGAAAAGGAGAGGAGGAGAGGAGCAGAGGAGAGGAGAAGGAGGAGAGGAGAAGAGGAGATGAGGAGAGGAGAAGAGGAGATGAGAAGAGGAGAGGAGGAGAGGAGCAGAGGAGAGGAGAAGAGGAGAGGAGAAGGAGGAGAGGAGCAGAGGAGAGGAGAAGGAGGAGAGGAGCAGAGGAGAGAAGATGAGAAGAGGAGATGAGGAGAGGAGAGGAGAAGGAGGAGGGGAGCAGAGGAGAGAAGATGAGAAGAGGAGATGAGGAGAGGAGAGGAGAAGGAGGAGGGGAGCAGAGGAGAGAAGATGAGGAGATGAGGAGAGGAGAAGAGGAGATGAGGAGAGGAGATGAGAAGAGGAGAGGAGGAGAGGAGCAGAGGAGAGGAGAAGAGGAGAGGAGAAGGAGGAGAGGAGAAGATGAGAGGAGGAGAGGAGAAGAGGAGATGAGAAGAGGAGAGGAGGAGAGGAGCAGAGGAGAGAAGAGGAGAGGAGAAGGAGGAGAGGAGCAGAGGAGAGGAGAAGGAGGAGAGGAGCAGAGGAGAGAAGATGAGAAGAGGAGATGAGGAGAGGAGAGGAGAAGGAGGAGGGGAGCAGAGGAGAGGAGAAGGAGGAGGGGAGCAGAGGAGAGGAGAAGGAGGAGGGGAGCAGAGGAGAGGAGAAGGAGGAGAGGAGAAGAGGACAGGAGAAGAGGAGAGGAGAAGGAGGAGAGGAGCAGAGGAGAGAAGATGAGAAGAGGAGATGAGGAGAGGAGAGGAGAAGGAGGAGGGGAGCAGAGGAGAGGAGAAGGAGGAGGGGAGCAGAGGAGAGGAGAAGAGAAGAGGAGAAGGAGGAGAGGAGCAGAGGAGAGAAGATGAGAAGAGGAGATGAGGAGAGGAGAGGAGAAGGAGGAGGGGAGCAGAGGAGAGAAGATGAGGAGATGAGGAGAGGAGGAGAGGAGAGGAGAAGGAGGAGAGGAGAAGAGGAGAGGAGAATGAGGAGAGGAGAGGAGAAGGAGGAGGGGAGAAGAGGAGAGGAGAGGAGAAGAGGAGATGAGGAGTTGAGAAGAGGAGATGAGGAGAGGAGATGAGAAGAGGAGAAGAGGAGAGGAGAGGAGAAGAGGAGATGAGGATAGAAGAGAGAAGAGAAGAGAAGAGAAGAGAGGAGAGGAGAGGAGAGGAGAGGAGAGGAGAGGAGAGGAGAGGAGAGGAGAGGAGAAGAAGAGAGGAGATGAGGAGATGAGGAGAGGAGATGAGGAGAGGAGGGGAGAGGAGAGAAGATGAGAGGAGAGGAGAGAGAGAGAGAGGGAGAGGAGAGGAGGAGAGGAGAGGAGAATGGGGCACTACTGTAGCAGCACTTGAAAATAGTATTTTTATCTCTGAAACACTGTAATGTCAAAACATCTGAAAGGACTCACACAGTACAGGAGATGGAGAAGATGTTCTGGGGATTATTCAGGTCAAGGGTCTGATAAAAGCATTCAAAAACTGGAAAATCAACTGAGATGCTGCCCTTTAAGGGCCAATCCAGGATTGGCACATCCATTTGTGGACTCTAAAATTAATGATATATAACCATTGATTCTCAAAGAGCGGGTGACTGCTTGTAGTTCTTCCAATCCTATATGTTCCACTGTCCCTCCTGCATACTCATTCTGTTCCCTGGAATAATCCCATCTAATATCTTTCTGTTCCCTGGAATAATCCCATCTAATATCTTTCTGTTCCCTGGAATAATCCCATCTAATATCTAATATCTTTCTGTTCCCTGGAATAATCCCATCTAATATCTATATCATTCTGTTCCCTGGAATAATCCCATCTAATATCTATATCTTTCTGTTCCCTGGAATAATCCCATCTAATATCTATATCTATATATTTTTGTTCCCTGAAATAATCCCATATTATATATATGCAGTTAATTTGTTTATATCCTTTAGATTCTACAGGGAAGTCAACACTGAGACCCAAATCTATTTTGCAAATGAGCCCTGTATACCAAAATAACTGGCATACAGACGAGGTTCAAAATTCACTGTCTGGGAAAATAGAAACAAGTAAAAACCTTTCAATGCACAAATTAGATCGACTGATTCAGTTCAAATCGGATCGACTGATTCAGCTCAAATCGGATCGACTGATTCAGCTCAAATCAGATCGACTGATTCAGTTCAAATCAGATAGACTGATTCAGTTCAAATCAGATCAACTGATTCAGTTCAAATCAGATCGACTGATTCAGTTCAAATCAGATCGACTGATTCAGTTCAAATTAGATCGACTGATTCAGTTCAAATCGGATCGACTGATTCAGTTCAAATCCAACTACCAGAATATGATTTCAAGTAAATACTTGTTAAGATTTTATTTTTTATTTTATTTATTTTTATTTTGAGCTAATTCCAATTAATAGACGTCATTACTTCACCTATAAGAAAGTATATTATTAGAAATGAAAGCTCCCTTTACTCCAGATAATTTACTTACTAGTCAAGTCTCCTTTTTCTAGTAAAACCTCACGGCACATCCTGAACGAACATCGACCACGTGCAGTGTTTTGTCCTTTCTTCTAAAGAGAGTTCATATTTACAGCACTGAGACAATTATACTGTATTAGCAGCTAGCTATGAATGGGGTAACGAAGTGGGAATAAAACCTAACGAAATGAATAGCTCCAGCACCGTTCCACAACTCCAAAAAACGCCCCATAGCTCTAACTCGAGTATCATTTATTCATTCTCACCCCAATTCTAATTCCTCATCAACTTCCACTTTGTCACCTTTAAATTGGATTTGACCAGTGAATGAATGAATGCCAGTTTTAATTGGAAGTGACCCAAGACATGTCTCCCGCATGCTCCTTGTGTGTGTATGTGTGTGTGGGGGAGTGGGTCCATTTGTGTGTGTGTGTTCCTACCTACTACAGTGTGCCAGCCAGCCAGCCAGCCACCCAGCCAGCCAGCCAGCCAGCCAGCCAGCCAGCCAGCCAGCCAGCCAGCCAGCCAGCCAGCCAGCCATCCAGCCAACCAGCCAGCCTGCCAGCCAGCCAGCCTGCCAGCCAGCCAGCCAGCCAGCCAGCCAGCCAGCCAGCCTGCCTGCCAGCCAGCCAGCCAGCCAGCCAGCCAGCCAGCCAGCCAGCCAGCCAGCCTGCCAGCCAGCCAGCCAGCCACCCAGCCAGCCAGCCAGCCACCCACCCAGCCAGCCAGCCAGCCACCCAGCCAGCCAGCCAGCCAGCCACCCAGCCAGCCACCCAGCCAGTCAGCCAGCCAGCCAGCCAGCCAGCCAGCCAGCCAGCCACCCAGCCAGCCAGCCAGCCAGCCAGCCAGCCAGCCACCCAGCCATCCACCCACCCACCCACCCACCCACCCAGCCAGCCAGCCAGCCAGTCAGCCAGCCAGCCACCCAACCAGCCACCCAGCCAGCCAGCCAGCCAGCCATCCATCCAGCCAGCCAGCCAGCCAGCCAGCCAGCCACCCAGCCAGCCAGCCAGCCAGTCAGCCTGCCAGCCAGCCACCCAGCCAGCCAGCCAGCCACCCAGCCAGCCACCCACCCACCCACCCACCCAGCCAGCCACCCACCCACCCACCCAGCCAGCCAGCCAGCCACCCACCCAGCCAGCCAGCCACCCACCCAGCCAGCCAGCCAGCCAGCCACCCACCCACCCAGCCAGCCAGCCAGCCAGCCAGCCAGCCAGCCAGCCAGCCACCCAGCCACCCAGCCAGCCAGCCAGCCAGCCAGCCACCCAGCCAGCCACCAAGCCAGCCAGCCAGCCACCCAGCCAGTCAGCCACCCACCCAGCCAGCCACCCAGCCAGCCACTCAGCCAGTCAGCCACCCACCCACCCAGCCAGCCACCCAGCCAGCCATCCAGCCAGCCAGCCAGCCAGCCAGCCAGCCAGCCAGCCAGCCAGCCACCCAGCCAGCCACCAAGCCAGCCAGCCAGCCACACAGCCAGTCAGCCACCCACCCAGCCAGCCACCCAGCCAGCCACCCAGCCAGCCACCCAGCCAGTCAGCCACCCACCCACCCAGCCAGCCACCCAGCCAGCCATCCAGCCAGCCAGCCAGCCAGCCACCCAGCCACCCATACTGCTATACATGTAGGCCATTACAGAGGCTAATTAAAATAATCACTTCACAATCCAAGGGCATTACAATGCTGTAAACAACATATTCAGCATTAGACCATCACAATAGCAGCTCAACTCCAGGGCCTGTGTCCCAAACGGCTGTGTCCCACACTACTGTCGAACAGGGTCAACAGTAGTACACTATATAGGGGATAGGGTACCATTTGGGAGGCAGAGAACTCTTACTCTGAGACAAAGGAAGAGAGTGAACATAATTCAAACTGTGGTATTACATTACGGCTAATGTATTTTCCTTTTCTCCATTACCCTGCCTTTGGTCTCCTACGGTCTGTCTCAAATTCCTTAGAAGTTGCACTACTACAAGGGCTCTGACTAGGACTTCTCAGTTTGGACGCACATTGACAATGTAAATTATAGGCACACTTACAGTACTGTAATCCACCTAAAACCCGGTACTGTAATCCACCTAAAACCCGGTACTGTAATCCACCTAAAACCCAGTACTGTAATCCACCTAAAACACAGTACTGTAATCCACCTAAAACACAGTACTGTAATCCACCTAAAACACAGTCCTGTAATTCACCTAAAACACAGTCCTGTAATTCACCTAAAACCCGGTACTGTAATCCACCTAAAACACAGTCCTGTAATTCACCTAAAACACAGTACTGTAATCCACCTAAAACCCGGTACTGTAATCCACCTAAAACCCAGTACTGTAATCCACCTAAAACACAGTACTGTAATCCACCTAAAACACAGTCCTGTAATTCACCTAAAACACAGTCCTGTAATTCACCTAAAACACAGTACTGTAATCCACCTAAAACACAGTCCTGTAATTCACCTAAAACACAGTACTGTAATCCACCTAAAACATAGTCCTGTAATTCACCTAAAACGCAGTACTGTAATCCAACTAAACCCAGTCCTGTAATTCACCTAAAACACAGTACTGTAATCCACCTAAAATACAGTCCTGTAATTCACCTAAAACACAGTCCTGTAATCCACCTAAAACACAGTCCTGTAATTCAGCTAAAACACAGTCCTGTAATTCACCTAAAACCCGGTACTGTAATCCACCTAAAACACAGTCCTGTAATTCACCTAAAACACAGTACTGTAATCCACCTAAAACCCGGTACTGTAATCCACCTAAAACCCAGTACTGTAATCCACCTAAAACACAGTACTGTAATCCACCTAAAACACAGTCCTGTAATTCACCTAAAACACAGTCCTGTAATTCACCTAAAACACAGTACTGTAATCCACCTAAAACACAGTCCTGTAATTCACCTAAAACACAGTACTGTAATCCACCTAAAACACAGTCCTGTAATTCACCTAAAACGCAGTACTGTAATCCAACTAAACCCAGTCCTGTAATTCACCTAAAACACAGTACTGTAATCCACCTAAAATACAGTCCTGTAATTCACCTAAAACACAGTACTGTAATCCACCTAAAACACAGTCCTGTAATTCACCTAAAACGCAGTACTGTAATCCAACTAAACACAGTCCTGTAATTCACCTAAAACACAGTACTGTAATTCACCTAAAACACAGTCCTGTAATTCACCTAAAACACAGTCCTGTAATTCACCTAAAACACAGTCCTGTAATCCACCTAAAACACAGTACTGTAATCCACCTAAAATACAGTCCTGTAATTCACCTAAAACACAGTCCTGTAATTCACCTGAAACACAGCACTGTAATCCACCTAAAACACAGTCCTGTAATTCACCTAAAACACAGTCCTGTAATTCACCTGAAACACAGTCCTGTAATTCACCTAAAACACAGTCCTGTAATTCACCTGAAACACAGCACTGTAATTCACCTAAAACCCGGTACTGTAATCCACCTAAAACCCGGTACTGTAATCCACCTAAAACCCAGTACTGTAATCCACCTAAAACACAGTACTGTAATCCACCTAAAACACAGTCCTGTAATTCACCTAAAACACAGTCCTGTAATT
Source organism: Oncorhynchus mykiss (assembly GCF_013265735.2). Taxonomy (NCBI): domain Eukaryota; kingdom Metazoa; phylum Chordata; class Actinopteri; order Salmoniformes; family Salmonidae; genus Oncorhynchus; species Oncorhynchus mykiss. Next base: position 45,231,191 of record NC_048591.1, on the reverse strand, counting down.
CACCTAAAACACAGTACTGTAATCCACCTAAAACACAGTCCTGTAATTCACCTAAAACACAGTACTGTAATCCACCTAAAACACAGTCCTGTAATTCACCTAAAACGCAGTACTGTAATCCAACTAAACCCAGTCCTGTAATTCACCTAAAACACAGTACTGTAATCCACCTAAAATACAGTCCTGTAATTCACCTAAAACACAGTACTGTAATCCACCTAAAACACAGTCCTGTAATTCACCTAAAACGCAGTACTGTAATCCAACTAAACACAGTCCTGTAATTCACCTAAAACACAGTACTGTAATTCACCTAAAACACAGTCCTGTAATTCACCTAAAACACAGTCCTGTAATTCACCTAAAACACAGTCCTGTAATCCACCTAAAACACAGTACTGTAATCCACCTAAAATACAGTCCTGTAATTCACCTAAAACACAGTCCTGTAATTCACCTGAAACACAGCACTGTAATCCACCTAAAACACAGTCCTGTAATTCACCTAAAACACAGTCCTGTAATTCACCTGAAACACAGTCCTGTAATTCACCTAAAACACAGTCCTGTAATTCACCTGAAACACAGCACTGTAAT
>NC_048591.1:45168094-45220594 GCF_013265735.2 Oncorhynchus mykiss | reverse complement strand
TCTCCCCCTAAAACAAGACTTGAACCCCTTCCCCATAACAATTCCACCTCTCCCCCTAAAACAAGACTTGAACCCCTTCCCCATAACAATTCCACCTCTCCCCCTAAAACAAGACTTGAACCCCTTCCCCATAACAATTCCACCTCTTCCCCTAAAACAAGACTTGAACCCCTTCCCCATAACAATTCCACCTCTCCCCCTAAAACAAGACTTGAACCCCTTCCCCATAACAATTCCACCTCTTCCCCTAAAACAAGACTTGAACCCCTTCCCCATAACAATTCCACCTCTCCCCCTAAAACAAGACTTGAACCCCTTCCCCGCAACAATTCCACCTCTTCCCCCTAAAACAAGACTTGAACCCCTTCCCCATAACAATTCCACCTCTTCCCCTAAAACAAGACTTGAACCCCTTCCCCATAACAATTCCACCTCTTCCCCTAAAACAAGACTTGAACCCCTTCCCCATAACAATTCCACCTCTTCCCCTAAAACAAGACTTGAACCCCTTCCCCATAACAATTCCACCTCTCCCCCTAAAACAAGACTTGAACCCCTTCCCCGCAACAATTCCACCTCTTCCCCCTAAAACAAGACTTGAACCCCTTCCCCATAACAATTCCACCTCTTCCCCTAAAACAAGACTTGAACCCCTTCCCCATAACAATTCCACCTCTTCCCCTAAAACAAGACTTGAACCCCTTCCCCATAACAATTCCACCTCTCCCCCTAAAACAAGACTTGAACCCCTTCCCCATAACAATTCCACCTCTCCCCCTAAAACAAGACTTGAACCCCTTCCCTGTATTGATTCCACCTCTTCCCCCTAAAACAAGACTTGAACCCCTTCCCTGTATTGATTCCACCTCTCCCCCTAAAACAAGACTTGAACCCCTTCCCCATAACAATTCCACCTCTCCCCCTAAAACAAGACTTGAACCCCTTCCCCATAACAATTCCACCTCTTCCCCTAAAACAAGACTTGAACCCCTTCCCCATAACAATTCCACCTCTCCCCCTAAAACAAGACTTGAACCCCTTCCCCGCAACAATTCCACCTCTCCCCCTAAAACAAGACTTGAACCCCTTCCCCATAACAATTCCACCTCTCCCCCTAAAACAAGACTTGAACCCCTTCCCCGCAACAATTCCACCTCTCCCCCTAAAACAATACTTGAACCCCTTCCCCATAACAATTCCACCTCTCTCCCTAAAACAAGACTTGAACCCCTTCCCCATAACAATTCCACCTCTCCCACCTAAAACAAGACTTGAACCCCTTCCCCATAACAATTCCACCTCTTCCCCTAAAACAAGACTTGAACCCCTTCCCCATAACAATTCCACCTCTCCCCCTAAAACAAGACTTGAACCCCTTCCCCATAACAATTCCACCTCTCCCCCTAAAACAAGACTTGAACCCCTTCCCCATAACAATTCCACCTCTCCCCCTAAAACAAGACTTGAACCCCTTCCCCATAACAATTCCACCTCTCCCCCTAAAACAAGACTTGAACCCCTTCCCTATAACAATTCCACCTCTCCCCCTAAAACAAGACTTGAACCCCTTCCCCATAACAATTCCACCTCTCCCCCTAAAACAAGACTTGAACCCCTTCCCCATAACAATTCCACCTCTCCCCCTAAAACAAGACTTGAACCCCTTCCCCATAACAATTCCACCTCTCCCCCTAAAACAAGACTTGAACCCCTTCCCCATAACAATTCCACCTCTCCCCCTAAAACAAGACTTGAACCCCTTCCCCATAACAATTCCACCTCTCCCCCTAAAACAAGACTTGAACCCCTTCCCCATAACAATTCCACCTCTCCCCCTAAAACAAGACTTGAACCCCTTCCCCATAACAATTCCACCTCTTCCCCTAAAACAAGACTTGAACCCCTTCCCCATAACAATTCCACCTCTCCCCCTAAAACAAGACTTGAACCCCTTCCCCATAACAATTCCACCTCTTCCCCTAAAACAAGACTTGAACCCCTTCCCCATAACAATTCCACCTCTCCCCCTAAAACAAGACTTGAACCCCTTCCCCGCAACAATTCCACCTCTTCCCCCTAAAACAAGACTTGAACCCCTTCCCCATAACAATTCCACCTCTTCCCCTAAAACAAGACTTGAACCCCTTCCCCATAACAATTCCACCTCTTCCCCTAAAACAAGACTTGAACCCCTTCCCCATAACAATTCCACCTCTTCCCCTAAAACAAGACTTGAACCCCTTGCCCATAACAATTCCACCTCTCCCCCTAAAACAAGACTTGAACCCCTTCCCCGCAACAATTCCACCTCTTCCCCCTAAAACAAGACTTGAACCCCTTCCCCATAACAATTCCACCTCTTCCCCTAAAACAAGACTTGAACCCCTTCCCCATAACAATTCCACCTCTTCCCCTAAAACAAGACTTGAACCCCTTCCCCATAACAATTCCACCTCTCCCCCTAAAACAAGACTTGAACCCCTTCCCCATAACAATTCCACCTCTCCCCCTAAAACAAGACTTGAACCCCTTCCCTGTATTGATTCCACCTCTTCCCCCTAAAACAAGACTTGAACCCCTTCCCTGTATTGATTCCACCTCTCCCCCTAAAACAAGACTTGAACCCCTTCCCCATAACAATTCCACCTCTCCCCCTAAAACAAGACTTGAACCCCTTCCCCATAACAATTCCACCTCTTCCCCTAAAACAAGACTTGAACCCCTTCCCCATAACAATTCCACCTCTCCCCCTAAAACAAGACTTGAACCCCTTCCCCGCAACAATTCCACCTCTCCCCCTAAAACAAGACTTGAACCCCTTCCCCATAACAATTCCACCTCTCCCCCTAAAACAAGACTTGAACCCCTTCCCCGCAACAATTCCACCTCTTCCCCTAAAACAAGACTTGAACCCCTTCCCCGCAACAATTCCACCTCTTCCCCCTAAAACAAGACTTGAACCCCTTCCCCGCAACAATTCCACCTCTTCCCCCTAAAACAAGACTTGAACCCCTTCCCCATAACAATTCCACCTCTCCCCCTAAAACAAGACTTGAACCCCTTCCCTGTATTGATTACACCTCTCCCCCTAAAACAAGACTTGAACCCCTTCCCTGTATTGATTCCACCTCTTCCCCCTAAAACAAGACTTGAACCCCTTCCCTGTATTGATTCCACCTCTCCCCCTAAAACAAGACTTGAACCCCTTCCCTGTATTGATTCCACCTCTCCCCCTAAAACAAGACTTGAACCCCTTCCCCGCAACAATTCCACCTCTTCCCCCTAAAACAAGACTTGAACCCCTTCCCCATAACAATTCCACCTCTCCCCCTAAAACAAGACTTGAACCCCTTTCCTGTAACAATTCCACCTCTCCCCCTAAAACAAGACTTGAACCCCTTCCCTGTATTGATTACACCTCTCCCCCTAAAACAAGACTTGAACCCCTTCCCCGCAACAATTCCACCTCTTCCCCCTAAAACAAGACTTGAACCCCTTCCCCATAACAATTCCACCTCTCCCCCTAAAACAAGACTTGAACCCCTTTCCTGTAACAATTCCACCTCTCCCCCTAAAACAAGACTTGAACCCCTTTCCTGTAACGATTCCACCTCTCCCCCTAAAACAAGACTTGAACCCCTTTCCTGTAACGATTCCACCTCTTCCCCTAAAACAAGACTTGAACCCCTTTCCTGTAACGATTCCACCTCTCCCCCTAAAACAAGACTTGAACCCCTTTCCTGTAACGATTCCACCTCTCCCCCTAAAACAAGACTTGAACCCCTTTCCTGTAACAATTCCACCTCTCCCCCTAAAACAAGACTTGAACCCCTTTCCTGTAACGATTCCACCTCTCCCCCTAAAACAAGACTTGAACCCCTTTCCTGTAACGATTCCACCTCTTCCCCTAAAACAAGACTTGAACCCCTTTCCTGTAACGATTCCACCTCTCCCCCTAAAACAAGACTTGAACCCCTTTCCTGTAACGATTCCACCTCTCCCCCTAAAACAAGACTTGAACCCCTTTCCTGTAACGATTCCACCTCTCCCCCTAAAACAAGACTTGAACCCCTTCCCCGTAACGATGCATGTGTGATGTAAACAAGCATAATCCAAATATCTAACTAACAACAAAAACCACATCCTCATCATCATCATCACCACCATCATCATCATCAGACTGCTGTTATCTGCAGTCATCTATTTCACTGCTCTACATACAGTACATCAGCCATTACATGATCCCCCTCCCAAGTGGCACCCTATCCCCTATGTAGTGCACTACTTTAGACCAGAACACCATGGGACCCTATCCCCTATGTAGTGCACTACTTTAGACCAGAACCCTATGGGACCCTATTCCCTATGTAGTGCACTACTTTAGACCAGAACCCTATTAGACCCTATCCTCTATGTAGTGCACTACTTTAGACCAGAACCCTGTGCGACCCTAACCCCTATGTAGTGCACTACTATAGACCAGAACACTATGGGACCCTATCCGCTACGTAGTGCACTACTTTAGACCAGAACCCTATGGGACCCTATCCCCTATGTAGTGCACTACTTTAGACCAGAACCCTATGGGACCCTATTCCCTATGTAGTGCACTACTTTAGACCAGAACCCTATGGGACCCTATTCCCTATGTAGTGCACTACTTTAGACCAGAACCCTATGGGACCCTATACCCTATGTAGTGCACTACTTTAGACCAGAACACTATGGGACCCTATACCCTATGTAGTGCACTACTATAGACCAGAACACTATGGGACCCTATACCCTATGTAGTGCCATAGGGCCCTGGTCTACAGTAGTGCACTACATAGGGAATATGGTGCTATAGGGCCCTGGTCTACAGTAGTGCACTACATAGGGAATATGGTGCTATAGGGCCCTGGTCTACAGTAGTGCACTACATAGGGAATATGGTGCCATAGGGCCCTGGTCTACAGTAGTGCACTACATAGGGAATATGGTGCTATAGGGCCCTGGTCTACAGTAGTGCACTACATAGGGAATATGGTGCTATAGGGCCCTGGTCTACAGTAGTGCACTACATAGGGAATATGGTGCCATAGGGCCCTGGTCTACAGTAGTGCACTACATAGGGAATATGGTGCTATAGGGCCCTGGTCTACAGTAGTGCACTACATAGGGAATATGGTGCCATAGGGCCCTGGTCTACAGTAGTGCACTACATAGGGAATATGGTGCTATAGGGCCCTGGTCTACAGTAGTGCACTACATAGGGAATATGGTGCTATAGGGCCCTGGTCTACAGTAGTGCACTACATAGGGAATATGGTGCCATAGGGCCCTGGTCTATAGTAGTGCACTACATAGGGAATATGGTGCTATAGGGCCCTGGTCTATAGTAGTGCACTACATAGGGAATATGGTGCTATAGGGCCCTGGTCTATAGTAGTGCACTACATAGGGAATATGGTGCTATAGGGCCCTGGTCTACAGTAGTGCACTACATAGGGAATATGGTGTCATAGGGCCCTGGTCTATAGTAGTGCACTACATAGGGAATATGGTGCTATAGGGCCCTGGTCTATAGTAGTGCACTACATAGGGAATATGGTGCCATAGGGCCCTGGTCTACAGTAGTGCACTACATAGGGAATATGGTGCCATAGGGCCCTGGTCTATAGTAGTGCACTACATAGGGAATATGGTGCCATAGGGCCCTGGTCTACAATAGTGCACTACATAGGGAATATGGTGCCATAGGGCCCTGGTCTACAGTTGTGCACTACATAGGGAATATGGTGCTATAGGGCCCTGGTCTACAGTAGTGCACTACATAGGGAATATGGTGCCATAGGGCCCTGGTCTACAGTAGTGCACTACATAGGGAATATGGTGCCATAGGGCCCTGGTCTACAGTAGTGCACTACATTGGGAATATGGTGCCATAGGGCCCTGGTCTACAGTAGTGCACTACATAGGGAATATGGTGCTATAGGGCCCTGGTCTACAGCAGTGCACTACATAGGGAATATGGTGCCATAGGGCCCTGGTCTACAGTAGTGCACTACATAGGGAGTATGGTGCTATAGGGCCCTGGTCTATAGTAGTGCACTACATAGGGAATATGGTGCCATAGGGCCCTGGTCTACAGTAGTGCACTACATAGGGAATATGGTGCCATAGGGCCCTGGTCTACAGTAGTGCACTACATAGGGAATATGGTGCTATAGGGCCCTGGTCTATAGTAGTGCACTACATAGGGAATATGGTGCCATAGGGCCCTGGTCTACAGTAGTGCACTACATAGGGAATATGGTGCTATAGGGCCCTGGTCTATAGTAGTGCACTACATAGGGAATATGGTGCCATAGGGCCCTGGTCTACAGTAGTGCACTACATAGGGAATATGGTGCCATAGGGCCCTGGTCTAAAGTAGTGCACTACATAGGGAATATGGTGCTATAGGGCCCTGGTCTATAGTAGTGCACTACATAGGGAGTATGGTGCTATAGGGCCCTGGTCTACAGTAGTGCACTATATAGGGAATATGGTGCCATAGGGCCCTGGTCTACAGTAGTGCACTACATAGGGAATATGGTGCCATAGGGCCCTGGTCTACAGTAGTGCACTATATAGGGAATAGGGTTCCATTTGGGAGGCAGATAGAGTTCCACAGTTTGTGGAGCAGGCACCAGATTAGGCAAGCAATAGCACGCAATGGCTAATAAGGATGGTAGTTAAAAGCTAATGAGATGAGGTTTGTCTCCAATGAACAAAGCTGTGGATGTATAGAGTCTAGAAACTGTCATTAGGGTGGTACTGCGGGGGTTGTGAGCGAGAGGGAGAGGATGGTATGGTATAGAAACAGCCTGGACAATCTACATGTGATGACACGCACACACACACACGCGCGCGCACACACGCACACACACGCGCGCACACACACACACACACACACACACACACACACACACACACACACACACACACACACACACACAACCAGTATGATCTGGTTAACAATGGATATCTCTGCTGTAAAGGGTTAAGTTCTGTATTATCTGCTGAATCATTCCCCTCCATGCCTCTCGCATCACCAGCCCACTCATATCACGCACGCACACACACACACACACACACACACACACACACGCGCACACATGCACACACACGCACACATGTGCACACACGCGCGCACACACACACACACGCACGCACACACGCACACACACAACAGAGCCAGCCAAGTGGGAGGCAGTGCAGGAATGAGAGCGTTGTGAAAACAATGGAATAGAAACCGTGTCCAAGAACCTGAAATATCAAAATCTAAAGATCAGCACGTAATCAAATATCCAATAGTATTTAAATCAATGAAATAAATACTGTATCAAACATGTATATAGTCTGCATCCTACATGGTACCTTAGTCCTGCCCATAGGACTCTGGTCAAAAGCAGTGTACTAAACAAGGAATAGGGCGCCAGCTGGGACGATACCCATAAATACAGTAGTGTACTATATAGGGAATAGGGTCCCATTTGGAACACACCATTAGTCTAATACAGTTTAGCTGTCCCTGTGTAATGCCTAAACCTCTCAGAATGGTTCTACATTATGACAGGCAGGGAGAGGTGGTGAGAGGTACTGTTTAAGTGCTCTTGTAAAGTGGCCACTCCAGAACCACCAGAGAGAGAGAGAGAGAGCGAGAGAGGGAGAGAGAGACAGAGACAGAGAGAGGGAGAGAAAGAGAGAGGTTTAGAGAGAGCGAAAGAGCGAAAGAGGGATAACAAGAGAGAGAAAGAGCGAGAGAAAGAACGAGAGAGCGGGAGAGCGAGAGAGCGAGAAAGCGAGAGACAGAACGATAGAGCGAGAGAGAGAGAGAGAACACAACAGCAAGGTAACAGCTTTATAGAAGCCAGACTACATAATGTAACAAATTACTTACAAATAATTTAGTCTTTGAAAATAATCAAGATTCAAATTGACAATCGGAGAACGACAACACCTTAAATCCATCGCTGTGAGTTTTCAACAGTGAATGTTAATCTCAGAAGCCGTTCCAGATAAGAGGAGGGAGTGTTACTGGCAGAGAGAACGTAACCTTCTCTCTATGACGAGGATCTCTCCTGTCCTGTGTGCTGTGACATCTTTAAGGATTCACAGCTCCTGTAAAGCCTGCGTCTGAAGCGCAGCTGGAAACAGAGAGGATTCTCGGGTATGTCCAGTCTACAGGAGAAAAAAATATCACTCCCTGCAAACCCCATTTTAAAGGAGCTGTGTGTAGACCTTCTTACTACAGGAGAGGAGTCAAAGGCCGTGTCTAGACTTGACAGTTCCAACAGCTGTAGCATTCTGAGCATACAGTGCTGATCACAGTATTCCAAATGCGTCCCGCATCTAAACCCGTCTACCGTGTCCACAGCGTGTCCGGATTCCCTTTTCCTGCACTATTTTCCTGTGCCGTTTACATTCTACACACAGTGGAATAGGCTAAATATGATAATAGCACAACAGCTGATTGCCGTAGTTAGCTACTGTAGCTAACTAGTCAGCTAACCTCTGTAGCTAACTAGTCAGCTAACCTCTGTAGCTAACTACTGTAGCTGTCTAGTCAGCTAACCTCTGTAGCTAACCTCTGTAGCTAACTACTGTAGCTAACTAGTCAGCTAACCTCTGTAGCTAGCTACTGTAGCTAACTAGTCAGCTAAACCTCTGTAGCTAACTACTGTAGCTAACTAGTCAGCTAAACCTCTGAGGCTAGCCAGCAAACTAGCAAGCAATGCTAAACGGATCGCAAACGGATTAGCAGAACTTTAGCCAATCAAAAAATAGTTGTTCTAAATATTAAAAGACAGCGAACACTTTCCTCAGACGTTATAATGAGAAGGCGCCTCTCGGTCCCAAAACACACGTTTTTTTGTGTGTGTGATGAGTGCTTATGACGTCGTATGCACTTTCGGTAGGCTTAATGCATGCAGACTGAAGATAAATCCACACATAATGCATCCCAGACCACCGTCTAAAGTGGTCAGCCAGTTCAATCTAGACCACAAAGCTACTTTTGTGCTTCTAGACCTGTCTTTTCAATGAGATCTTTGTGTTCTGATAGCAGAAGTTGCATGTAAGTTATCAAGTGTAGACATGGTCTGAGTTACAGGAGAGGAGTCAGAGAGCTTCATCAGGGTCTGAGGTAACAGGAGAGGAGTCAGAGAGCTTCATCAGGGTCTGAGGTAACAGGAGAGGAGTCAGAGAGCTTCATCAGGGTCTGAGGTAACAGGAGAGGAGTCAGAGAGCTTCATCAGGGTCTGAGGTAACAGGAGAGGAGTCAGAGAGCTTCATCAGGGTCTGAGGTAACAGGAGAGGAGTCAGAGAGCTTCATCAGGGTCTGAGGTACAGGAGAGGAGTCAGAGAGCTTCATCAGGGTCTGAGGTAACAGGAGAGGAGTCAGAGAGCTTCAACAGGGTCTGAGGTAACAGGAGAGGAGTCAGAGAGCTTAAATAATATTAAATTAAAGTTAAAAATAAAGTTAAATTAAATAACTTTAATCCTGGTAAATAAATAAACACAAATTGCTATTATAAACTGGTTACCAACGGAATTAGAGCAGTAAAAATACATGTTTTGTCATACCCGTGGTATACGGTCTAATATACCACAGCTTTCAGCCAATCAGCTTTCAGGACTCGAATCACCCAATTTATAATGGCCAATATTTTTTATTTCTTTTCTTTTTTTATTTGACCTTCATTTAACTAGGCAAGTCAGTTAAGAACAAATTATTATTTTCAATGACGGTGTAGGAACAGTGGGTTAACTGCCTTGTTCAGGGGCAGAACAACAGATTTTTACCTTGTCAGCTCGGGGATTCGATCTTGCAACCTTTCGGTTACTAGTCCAACGCTCTAACCACGGCTAAAAGACTGTTCTTAGGCACGGTGCGAAACAAGAGTATACATCCCTTAGCCGTGGTATATTAGCCATTATAAACTGGGTGGTTCCAGCCCTGAATGCTGATTGGCTGACGGCCGTGGTATATTGGCTATATACCACAAACCCTGAGGTGCCTTATTGCTATTAATAACTGGTTAGCAACATATATAAAGAACAGTAGAAGTAGTTTTGCGTCATACCCGTGGTATATTGTCTGATATACACATGGCTGAAATTGATGGTTTCAGCCAATCAGCATCCAGGAAAGTTCCCTGGTTTATAAAGGTCAGTATATAACTCATTGCCCATTAGAGGAGCTGAACAGGGTCAGAGGAAAGCTGTTATTCTCTGACCCTGAAAACAACACACACACTTTCAGAGAGAAACTCTTTTCCTCACATCACTAATCTGCCCCAGACCGTGTTTACGAGGGAAGGCCTCTGTGTCAGTGGGTTCTGTCTCTGTCTGAAATCAAAGGGGGTTAACATGCTGGAAGTGTTATATAAATATATATATTTTTCTGATCTTGATATGTACTCTTCTTGTCCTTTACTCTTAATGGAATCATGTTATTTCAAATCCGAATCAAAGTTTATTTGTCACGTGCGCTGAATACAACAGGTGTAGTAGACCTTACAGTGAAATGCTGAATACAACAGGTGTAGTAGACCTTACAGTGAAATGCTGAATACAACAGGTGTAGTAGACCTTACAGTGAAATGCTGAATACAACAGGTATAGTAGACCTTACAGTGAAATGCTGAATACAACAGGTGTAGTAGACCTTACAGTGAAATGCTGAATGCAACAGGTGTAGTAGACCTTACAGTGAAATGCTGAATACAACAGGTGTAGTAGACCTTACAGTGAAATGCTGAATGCAACAGGTGTAGTAGACCTTACAGTGAAATGCTGAATACAACAGGTGTAGTAGACCTTACAGTGAAATGCTGAATGCAACAGGTGTAGTAGACCTTACAGTGAAATGCTGAATACAACAGGTGTAGTAGACCTTACAGTGAAATGCTGAATACAACAGGTGTAGTAGACCTTACAGTGAAATGCTGAATACAACAGGTGTAGTAGACCTTACAGTGAAATGCTGAATGCAACAGGTGTAGTAGACCTTACAGTGAAATGCTGAATAAAACAGGTGTAGTAGACCTTACAGTGAAATGCTGAATGCAACAGGTGTAGTAGACCTTACAGTGAAATGCTGAATACAACAGGTGTAGTAGACCTTACAGTGAAATGCTGAATGCAACAGGTGTAGTAGACCTTACAGTGAAATGCTGAATACAACAGGTGTAGTAGACCTTACAGTGAAATGCTGAATACAACAGGTGTAGTAGACCTTACAGTGAAATGCTGAATACAACAGGTGTAGTAGACCTTACAGTGAAATGCTAAATGCAACAGGTGTAGTAGACCTTACAGTGAAATGCTGAATACAACAGGTGTAGTCGACCTTACAGTGAAATGCTGAATACAACAGGTGTAGTAGACCTTACAGTGAAATGCTGAATACAACAGGTGTAGTAGACCTTACAGTGAAATGCTGAATGCAACAGGTGTAGTAGACCTTACAGTGAAATGCTGAATACAACAGGTGTAGTAGACCTTACAGTGAAATGCTGAATACAACAGGTGTAGTAGACCTTACAGTGAAATTCTGAATACAACAGGTGTAGTAGACCTTACAGTGAAATGCTGAATACAACAGGTGTAGTAGACCTTACAGTGAAATGCTGAATACAACAGGTGTAGTAGACCTTCCAGTGAAATGCTGAATACAACAGGTGTAGTAGACCTTACAGTGAAATGCTGAATACAACAGGTGTAGTAGACCTTACAGTGAAATGCTGAATACAACAGGTGTAGTAGAGCTTACAGTGAAATGCTGAATACAACAGGTGTAGTAGACCTTACAGTGAAATGCTGAATACAACAGGTGTAGTAGTGTAACGATTCTCTTCTTGTGAAGTAGAGGCGGACCAAAGCGCAGCGTGGTGGTTGTTCATTGTATTTATTGACGACACTATACATGAACAAACTAACGGAAAAAAACAAGAAACGTGAGAACTCAAAACAGCCCTGTCTGGTGCAAACACAAAAACAGGAACATAGAACTAGACCAAAACATAGAAAAACAAACATAGACTGCCCACCCAACTCACGCCCTGACCATACTAAATAAATACAAAAACAAAGGAAATAGAGGTCAGAACGTGACAGTACCCCCCCCCCAAAGGTGCGGACTCCGGCCGCAAAACCTTGACCTATAGGGGAGGGTCTGGGTGGGCGTCTGTCCGCGGTGGCGGCTCTGGCGCGGGACGCGGACCCCACTTCGCCATTGTCTCAGTCCGCCTTATTGTCCGCCTCCGTGGCTTACTCACCATGCCCACCCCTCTCAATGACCCCACTGGACAGAGGGGCTGCTTGGGACAGAGGGGCAGCTTCTCGGGACAGAGGGACAGCTGCTCGGGACAGAGGGACAGCTGCTCGGGACAGAGGGACAGCTGCTCGGGACAGAGGGACAGCTGCTCGGGACAGAGGGACAGCTGCTCGGGACAGAGGGACAGCTGCTCGGGGCGGAGGGACAGCTGCTCCGGGCGGAGGGGCTCTAGCGGCCCCTGGCTGACTGGCGGCACTGGCGGCCCCTGGCTGACTGGCGGCCCCTGGCTGACTGGCGGCACTGGCGGCCCCTGGCTGACTGGCGGCACTGGCGGCCCCTGGCTGACTGGCGGCACTGGCGGCCCCTGGCAGACGGGCGGCATTGGCGGCTCCTGGCAGACGGGCGGCACTGGCGGCGCTGGGCAGACGGGCGGCACTGGCGGCGCTGGGCAGACGGGCGGCGCTGGCGGCGCTGGGCAGACGGGCGGCGCTGGCGGCGCTGGGCAGACGGGCGGCGCTGGCGGCGCTGGGCAGACGGGCGGCGCTGGCGGCGCTGGGCAGACGGGAAGCTCCGATGGCGCCGGGCAGACGCGAAGCTCCGGCAGAGGCGCCGGACAGGCGGGAGGCTCCGGCAGAGGCGCCGGACAGGCGGGAGGCTCCGGCAGAGGCGCCGGACAGGCGGGAGGCTCCGGCAGAGGCGCCGGACAGGCGGGAGGCTCCGGCAGAGGCGCCGGACAGGCGGGAGGCTCCGGCAGAGGCGCCGGACAGGCGGGAGGCTCCGGCAGCGGCGCCGGACAGGCGGGAGGCTCCGGCAGAGGCGCCGGACAGGCGGGAGGCTCCGGCAGAGGCGCCGGACAGGCGGGAGGCTCCGGCAGAGGCGCCGGACAGGCGGGAGGCTCCGGCAGAGGCGCCGGACAGGCGGGAGGCTCCGGCAGAGCTGGAGAGGAGGAAGGCTCTGGACGGATGGGCCGGAGAGACAGCCTGGTACGGGGAGCTGCCACCGGAGGGCTGGGGTGTGGAGGTGGTGACGGATAGACCGGGCCGTGCAGGCGCACTGGAGCTCTTGAGCACCGAGCCTGCCCAACCTTACCCGGTTGAATGGTCCCGGTCGCCCTGCCAGTGCGGCGAGGTGGAATAGCCCGCACTGGGCTATGCAGGCGAACCGGGGACACCGTGCGCAAGGCTGGTGCCATGTAAGCCGGCCCAAGGAGACGCACTGGAGACCAGATGCGTAGAGCCGGCTTCATGGCACTTGGCTCGATGCCCACTCTAGCCCGGCCGATACGCGGAGCTGGAATGTACCGCACCGGGCTGTGCACCCGCACTGGGGACACCGTGCGCTCCACAGCATAACACGGTGCCTGCCCGGTCTCTCTAGCCCACCGGTAACCACAGGAAGTTGGCTCAGGTCTCCTACCTGGCGTAGCCATACTCCCTGTTAGCCCCCCCCCAATACATTTTTGGGGCTGACTCCCGGGCTTCCATCCACGACGCCGCGCTGCCTCCTCATACCAGCGCCTCTCCGCTTTCGCCGCCTCCCGTTCTTCCTTGGGGCGGCGATACTCTCCTGGCTGAGCCCAAGGTCCTTTACCGTCTAATTCGTCCTCCCATGTCCATACCTCCTCGCGCTGCTCCTGCTGCTGCTTTCTCCTTTGCCCATTACCACACCGCTTGGTCCTGTTGTGGTGGGTGATTCTGTAACGATTCTCTTCTTGTGAAGTAGAGGCGGACCAAAGCGCAGCGTGGTGGTTGTTCATTGTATTTATTGACGACACTATACATGAACAAACTAACGGAAAAAAACAAGAAACGTGAGAACTCAAAACAGCCCTGTCTGGTGCAAACACAAAAACAGGAACATAGAACTAGACCAAAACATAGAAAAACAAACATAGACTGCCCACCCAACTCACGCCCTGACCATACTAAATAAATACAAAAACAAAGGAAATAGAGGTCAGAACGTGACAAGTAGACCTTACAGTGAAATGCTGAATACAACAGGTGTAGTAGACCTTACAGTGAAATGCTGAATACAACAGGTGTAGTAGACCTTACAGTGAAATGCTGAATACAACAGGTGTAGTAGACCTTACAGTGAAATGCTGAATACAACAGGTGTAGTAGACATCACAATGAAATGCTGAATACAACAGGTGTAGTAGATCTTACAGTGAAATGCTGAATGCAACAGGTGTAGTAGACCTTACAGTGAAATGCTGAATACAACAGGTGTAGTAGACCTTACAGTGAAATGCTGAATACAACAGGTGTAGTAGACCTTACAGTGAAATGCTGAATACAACAGGTGTAGTAGACCTTACAGTGAAATTCTGAATACAACAGGTGTAGTAGACCTTACAGTGAAATGCTGAATACAACAGGTGTAGTAGACCTTACAGTGAAATGCTGAATACAACAGGTGTAGTAGACCTCACAGTGAAATGCTGAATACAACAGGTGTAGTAGACCTCACAGTGAAATGCTGAATACAACAGGTGTAGTAGACCTTACAGTGAAATGCTGAATACAACAGGTGTAGTAGACCTTACAGTGAAATGCTGAATACAACAGGTGTAGTAGACCTTCCAGTGAAATGCTGAATACAACAGGTGTAGTAGATCTTACAGTGAAATGCTGAATACAACAGGTGTAGTAGACCTTACAGTGAAATGCTGAATACAACAGGTGTAGTAGACCTTACAGTGAAATGCTGAATACAACAGGTGTAGTAGACCTTACAGTGAAATGCTTACTTACAGGCTCTAACCAATGGTGCGGGGGAAAAAAAGTCTGTGTGTGTGTGTGTGTGCGTGTGTGTGTTTTTTCCAAAATACTTTTTTTTACATTTAATTCAGTTTGTGTCATGCTAATAATAAAATGTGCGACCCCCCCGCAGAAACAACTCTGGAAAATGACAACCACAAAATGTAAAATCCTCAAAAGTTGTTGTAAGCAACCTGTGTCAACAGAGCTCGGTGCTTATTATTGGATGTGCTAGATTACGAAATCCAACTGTTCTGCATATAATGTTGTTGATATGTCAGAGAAGATACACCATGTACAAGATAACGTACTTCTCTTCGATTCATTTCACTAAACCAGAACATTTGGGGAGCAACGTTGCATCAATATACTCTCAGTATACCAAACATTAGGAACACCTTCCCTCAGAATAGCCTTCATTTGTTGGGGCAAGGTGTTGAAAACGTTCCATAGGGATGCTGGCCCCATGTTGACTCTACAAGGTGTCCAAAGTGTTCCACAGGGATGCTGGCCCATGTTGACTCCACAAGGTGTTGAAAGCGTTCCACAGGGATGCTGGCCCATGTTGACTCTACAAGGTGTTGAAAGCGTTCCACAGGGATGCTGGCCCATGTTGACTCTACAAGGTGTGGAAAGCGTTCCACAGGGATGCTGGCCCATGTTGACTCTACAAGGTGTGGAAAGCGTTCCACAGGGATGCTGGCCCATGTTGACTCTACAAGGTGTTGAATGCGTTCCACAGGGATGCTGGCCCATGTTGACTCTACAAGGTGTTGAAAGCGTTCCACAGGGATGCTGGTCCATGTTGACTCCAATGCTTCCCACAGTTGTGTGAAGTTGGCTGGATGTCCTTTGGGTGGTGGACCATTCTTGATACACACGGGGAAACTGTTGAGAGTGAAAAACCCAGCAGTGTTGCAGTTCTTGACACAAACCGGTGCACCTGGCACCTACTACCATAACCCCGCTCAAATGCACTTACACCCTCTGAATGGCACGCATACACAATCCATGTCTCAATTGTCTAAAGGTTTAAAAATACTTCTTTATCCTGTCTCCTCCCATTAATATACACTGATTTGAAGTGGGATTTAACAAGGGACATCCGATAAGGGATCCTTAGCTTTCACCTGGATTCACCAGGTCAGTGTCATTGAAAGAGCAGGCGTTCATAATGTTTTGTGTACTCAAGAGTACGTAATGACTGTGTCCCAAATGGCAGCCCTATGGCTCTTTAAGGTCAAAAGTAGTGCACTATAATTACAGGGAATAGGCTGCTATTTGGCCCCATGTGGACTCTACAATTTGTTGAAAGCGTTCCACAGGGCTGCTGGCCCATGTGGACTCTAAGAAGGACTAATGAATATATTCCCTATTAATATCCACAGCCCGCTGAACTGAACCAGAGTTTCAATTCCAGGTAGAAAACGATAGAAAATGTCTCTATTGAAGGAAGAGAAGATGAACGTGGAATTAGTGGAGGAGGAATGAGCATCGCCTCCCCAAAAGCCTTTTTCATTTTCAGCTGACTGCACTACATAATGGAACTCCTTGTCTTGATGAATGGCTGGAACGCACTGAAGCACAGCCCCAGAGAATAAACTGTAAACTGCAACCCAGGCAGGAGGGAGAGGAAACCACAGCATGGGAAGAAATCAAATAAATACACATATATATATATATATTATATATATATATATATAATCTTAACGCTACAGCATACAATGACATTCTAGACAATTCTGTGCTTCCAACTTTGTGACAACAGTTTGGGGAAGGCCCTTTCCTGTTTCAGCATGACAATGCCAAAGCACTGTCAATACAGAAATTGTTTGACGAGATCGGCGTGGAAGAACTTGACTGGCCTGCACAGAGCCCTGACCTCAACCCCATCGAACACCTTTGGGATGAATTGGAACGCCGACTGCGAGCCAGGCCTAAATGCCCAATATCAGTGCCCGACCTCCATATTAATGCTCATGATTTTGGAATGAGATGTTCAACGAGCAAGTGTCCACATAATTTGAGTTATGTAGTGTATTACCCTATACAAGTCTAATCCCTGTCTAACCTGGGGGGGGGGGGGGGGGGGGGGGGGGGGGGGTTGTTACTAAGCTGCATGGAATTGTTTTAAGAAGGTCCAACCAGGGATCATTCAGCTATTGCCGCTATTGCCTATGCCGCTCTGTACCATCACTCATTCATATATCTTTATGTACACATGTTGTGAAATTGTTGTGGAATTGCTAGGTTAGATTACTCGTTGGCTATTACTGCATTGTCGGAACTAGAAGCACAAGCATTTCGCTACACTCGCATTAACATCTGCTAACCATGTGTATGTGACAAATACAATTAGATTTGATTTGATTTCAAATTTTAAGACCCCCTTGAAGTATCAGAAAAAATATATAAATCAGATAAAATCAAATATAGAATATATAAGAAAATTCATAATAACTACTATTCCTGTTCATATGAAATTAAATTTCAAGCAGGTTTATCCAACTCACAAGTGTATTTCTTGACAGTGGATATGTAATATAATATAGATAATATAGGCCCACTGTACAAACAGGTATAGCTGTGTCTCTGCTAAAGAATCCAGCTACTGTTTATAAGGTTTTTATCTCATCATCTAATACACTATCATAAGATCGTAATGTTGTTATCTCATCATCTCATACACTAGCATAAGATCGTAATGTTGTTATCTCATCATCTAATACACTATCATAAGATCGTAATGTTGTTATCTTATCATCTAATACACTATCATAAGATCGTAATGTTGCTATCTCATCATCTAATACATTGTCATAAGATCGTAATGTTGTTATCTCATCATCTAAGACACTGTCATAAGATCGTAATGTTGTTATCTCATCATCTAATACACTATCATAAGATCGTAATGTTGTTATCTCATCATCTAATACACTATCATAAGATCGTAATGTTGTTATCTCATCATCTAATACACTATCATAAGATCGTAATGTTGTTATCTCATCATCTAATACACTATCATAAGATCGTAATGTTGTTATCTCATCATCTAATACACTATCATAAGATTGTAATGTTGTTATCTCATCATCTAATACACTATCATAAGATCGTAATGTTGTTATCTCATCATCTAATACACTATCATAAGATCGTAATGTTGTTATCTCATTATCTAAGACACTATCATAAGATCGTAATGTTGTTATCTCATCATCTAATACACTATCATAAGATCGTAATGTTGTTATCTCATCATCTAAGACACTATCATAAGATCGTAATGTTGTTATCTCATCATCTAAGACACTATCATAAGATCGTAATGTTGTTATCTCATCATCTAATACACTATCATAACATCGGAATGTTGTTATCTCATCATCTAATACACTATCATAAGATCGGAATGTTGTTATCTCATCATCTAATACACTATCATAAGATCGTAATGTTGTTATCTCATCATCTAATACACTATCATAAGATCGTAATGTTGTTATCTCATCATCTAATACACTATCATAAGATCGTAATGTTGTTATCTCATCATCTAATACACTATCATAAGATCGTAATGTTGTTATCTCATCATCTAATACACTATCATAAGATCGTAATGTTGTTATCTCATCATCTAATACACTATCATAAGATCGTAATGTTGTTATCTCATCATCTAATACACTATCATAAGATCGTAATGTTGTTATCTCATCATCTAATACACTATCATAAGATCGTAATGTTGTTATCTCATCATCTAATACACTATCATAAGATCGTAATGTTGTTATCTCATCATCTAATACACTATCATAAGATCGTAATGTTGTTATCTCATCATCTAATACACTATCATAAGATCGTAATGTTGTTATCTCATCATCTAATACACTAGCATAAGATCGTAATGTTGTTATCTCATCATCTAATACACTATCATAAGATCGTAATGTTGTTATCTCATCATCTAATACACTATCATAAGATCGTAATGTTGTTATCTCATCATCTAAGACACTATCATAAGATCGTAATGTTGTTATCTCATCATCTCATACACTAGCATAAGATCGTAATGTTGTTATCTCATCATCTAATACACTATCATAAGATCGTAATGTTGTTATCTCATCATCTAATACACTATCATAAGATCGTAATGTTGTTATCTCATCATCTAAGACACTATCATAAGATCGTAATGTTGTTATCTCATCATCTAAGACACTATCATAAGATCGTAATGTTGTTATCTCATCATCTAATACACTATCATAAGATTGTATTATTATAAAGGTATAGTCAGCTACTCTCTAGAGTTCAGACCCTAGTTTTATCAGGCACCAAAGATGGCTGGATATAGCCGGTGTGTCTCTACACCGGGGTAATGTTTCAACTGACTATCAGCTATGATAATATCAATAATAAATGCATAACCAATGTTGTTCAATCACACATCACTTTAGAACCGACGGTAATCATGTACAGTGAGGACTTACAGAAAACGTTTGACCTCTGTCATTGCCAACAAAGGGTATATAACAAATTATTGAGATAAACTTTTGTTATTGACCAAATACTTATTTTCCACCATCATTTGCAAATAAATTCATTAAAAAAATCCTACAATGTGATTTTCTGGATTTTTTTTTTTTCTCCTAATTTTATCTGTCATAGTTGAAGTGTACCTATGATGAAAATTGCAGGCCTCTCTCATCTTTTTAAGTGGGAGAACTTGCACAATTGGTGGCTGACTAAATACTTTTTTTGACCCACTGTATAGGACAGCTAGGTATTTACTGTACTGCTCCATTGAGAAGTTGTAGTATTTACTGTACTGCTCCATTGAGAAGTTGTAGTATTTACTGTACTGCTCCACTGAGAAGTCGTAGTATTTACTGTACTGCTCCATTGAGAAGTTGTAGTATTTATTGTACTGATCCACTGAGAAGTCGTAGTATTTAATGTACTGCTCCATTGAGAAGTTGTAGTATTTATTGTACTGCTCCACTGAGAAGTTGTAGTATTTATTGTACTGCTCCACTGAGAAGTTGTAGTATTTACTGTACTGCTCCACTGAGAAGTTGTAGTATTTACTGTACTGCTACACTGAGAAGTTGTAGTATTTACTGTACTGCTCCACTGAGAAGTTGTAGTATTTACTGTACTGCTCCACTGAGAAGTCGTAGTAATTCAGCCTCTAAAAAAGACAAAGAAATGTTCCCACTTCCAGTGGAAAAGCCCGTTTACAGCATCCTCCCTCTGTGGTAGTCACACCATTACAGCATCCTCCCTCTGTGGTAGTCACACCATTACAGCATCCTCCCTTTGTGGTAGTCACACCATTACAGCATCCTCCCTCTGTGGTAGTCACACCATTACAGCATCCTCCCTCTGTGGTAGTCACACCATTACAGCATCCTCCCTCTGTGGTAGTCACACCATTACAGCATCCTCCCTCTGTGGTAGTCACACCATTACAGCATCCTCCCTCTGTGGTAGTCACACCATTACAGCATCCTCCCTTTGTGGTAGTCACACCATTACAGCATCCTCCCTCTGTGGTAGTCACACCATTACAGCATCCTCCCTCTGTGGTAGTCACACCATTACAGCATCCTCCCTCTGTGGTAGTCACACCATTACAGCATCCTCCCTCTGTGGTAGTCTCACCATTACAGCATCCTCCCTCTGTGGTAGTCACACCATTACAGCATCCTCCCTCTGTGGTAGTCACACCATTACAGCATCCTCCCTCTGTGGTAGTCACACCATTACAGCATCCTCCCTCTGTGGTAGTCACACCATTACAGCATCCTCCCTCTGTGGTAGTCACACCATTACAGCATCCTCCCTCTGTGGTAGTCACACCATTACAGCATCCTCCCTCTGTGGTAGTCACACCATTACAGCATCCTCCCTCTGTGGTAGTCACACCATTACAGCATCCTCCCTCTGTGGTAGTCACACCATTACAGCATCCTCCCTCTGTGGTAGTCACACCATTACAGCATCCTCCCTCTGTGGTAGTCACACCATTACAGCATCCTCCCTCTGTGGTAGTCTCACCATTACAGCATCCTCCCTCTGTGGTAGTCACACCATTACAGCATCCTCCCTCTGTGGTAGTCACACCATTACAGCATCCTCCCTCTGTGGTAGTCACACCATTACAGCATCCTCCCTCTGTGGTAGTCACACCATTACAGCATCCTCCCTCTGTGGTAGTCACACCATTACAGCATCCTCCCTCTGTGGTAGTCACACCATTACAGCATCCTCCCTCTGTGGTAGTCACACCATTACAGCATCCTCCCTCTGTGGTAGTCACACCATTACAGCATCCTCCCTCTGTGGTAGTCTCACCATTACAGCATCCTCCCTCTGTGGTAGTCACACCATTACAGCATCCTCCCTCTGTGGTAGTCACACCATTACAGCATCCTCCCTCTGTGGTAGTCACACCATTACAGCATCCTCCCTCTGTGGTAGTCACACCATTACAGCATCCTCCCTCTGTGGTAGTCACACCATTACAGCATCCTCCCTATGTGGTAGTCACACCATTACAGCATCCTCCCTCTGTGGTAGTCACACCATTACAGCATCCTCCCTCTGTGGTAGTCACACCATTACAGCATCCTCCCTCTGTGGTAGTCACACCATTACAGCATCCTCCCTCTGTGGTAGTCACACCATTACAGCATCCTCCCTCTGTGGTAGTCACACAATTACATCATCCTCCCTCTGTGGTAGTCACACCATTACAGCATCCTCCCTCTGTGGTAGTCACACCATTACAGCATCCTCCCTCTGTGGTAGTCACACCATTACAGCATCCTCCCTCTGTGGTAGTCACACCATTACAGCATCCTCCCTCTGTGGTAGTCACACCATCACAGCATCCTCCCTCTGTGGTAGTCACACCATTAAACCATCTCCCCTGTGGGGGTTTCTACTGCTGCACTGACCCTAACCCATCACAGCATCTCTCCGGTGGGGGTTTCTACCGCTGCACTGACCCTAACCCATCACAGCATCTCCCCTCTGGGGGTTTCTACCGCTGCACTGACCCTAACCCATCACAGCATCTCCCCTCTGGGGGTTTCTACTGCTACTGCACTGACCCTAACCCATCACAGCATCTCCCCTGTGGGGGTTTCTACTGCTGCACTAACCCTAACCCATCACAGCATCTCCCCTTTGGGGGTTTCTACTGCTGCCCTAACCCTAACTCATCACAGCATCTCCCCTGTGGGGGTTTCTACTGCTGCACTGACCCTAACCCATCACAGCATCTCCCCTGTGGGGGTTTCTACTGCTGCACTAACCCTAACCCATCACAGCATCTCTCCTGTGGGGGTTTCTACTGCTGCACTAACCCTAACCCATCACAGCATCTCTCCTGTGGGGGTTTCTACTGCTGCACTAACCCTAACCCATCACAGCATCTCTCCTGTGGGGGTTTCTACCGCTGCACTGACCCTAACCCATCACAGCATCTCCCCTGTGGGGGTTTCTACTGCTGCACTGACCCTAACGCATCACAGCATCTCTCCTGGGGGGTTTCTACTGCTGCACTGACCCTAACCCATCACAGCATCTCCCCTGTGGGGGTTTCTACTGCTGCACTAACCCTAACCCATCACAGCATCTCCCCTGTGGGGGTTTCTACTGCTGCACTAACCCTAACCCATCACAGCATCTCCCCTGTGGGGGTTTCTACCGCTGCACTGACCCTAACTCATCACAGCATCTCCCCTCTGGGGGTTTCTACTGCTACTGCACTGACCCTAACCCATCACAGCATCTCCCCTGTGGGGGTTTCTACTGCTGCACTAACCCTAACCCATCACAGCATCTCCCCTGTGGGGGTTTCTACTGCTGCACTAACCCTAACCCATCACAGCATCTCTCCTGTGGGGGTTTCTACTGCTGCATTAACCCTAACCCATCACAGCATCTCCCCTGTGGGGGTTTCAACCACTGCACTGACCCTAACTCATCACAGCATCTCCCCTGTGGGGGTTTCTACTGCTGCACTAACCCTAACCCATCACAGCATCTCTCCTGTGGGGGTTTCTACTGCTCCACTGACCCTAACCCATCACAGCATCTCCCCTGTGGGGGTTTCTACTGCTGCACTAACCCTAACCCATCACAGCATCTCCCCTCTGGGAGTTTCTACTGCTGCACTAACCCTAATCCATCACAGCATCTCCCCTGTGGGGGTTTCTACTGCTGCACTAACCCTAACCCATCACAGCATCTCCCCTCTGGGGGTTTCTACTGCTACTGCACTGACCCTAACCCATCACAGCATCTCCCCTGTGGGGGTTTCTACCGCTGAACTAACCCTAACCCATCACAGCATCTCTCCTGTGGGGGTTTCTACTGCTGCACTAACCCTAACCCATCACAGCATCTCTCCTGGGGGGTTTCTACTGCTACTGCACTGACCCTAACCCATCACAGCATCTCCCCTGTGGGGGTTTCTACTGCTGCACTAACCCTAACCCATCACAGCATCTCTCCTGTGGGGGTTTCTACTGCTACTGCACTAACCCTAACCCATCACAGCATCTCTCCTGGGGGGGTTTCTACTGCTGCACTAACCCTAACCCATCACAGCATCTCCCCTGCGGGGGTTTCTACTGCTGCACTGACCCTAACCCATCACAGCATCTCCCCTGTGGGGGTTTCTACTGCTACTGCACTAACCCTAACCCATCACAGCATCTCCCCTCTGGGGGTTTCTACTGCTGCACTGACCCTAACCCATCACAGCATCTCCCCTGTGGGGGTTTCTACTACTGCACTAACCCTAATCCATCACAGCATCTCCCCTGTGGGGGTTTCTACTGCTACTGCACTAACCCTAACCCATCACAGCATCTCCCCTCTGGGGGTTTCTACTGCTGCACTGACCCTAACCCATCACAGCATCTCCCCTCTGGGGGTTTCTACTGCTACTGCACTAACCCATCCCAGCATCTCCCCTGTGGGGGTTTCTACTGCTACTGCACTAACCCATCACAGCATCTCCCCTGTGGGGGTTTCTACTGCTGCCCTGACCCTAACCCATCACAGCATCTCCCCTCTGGGGGTTTATACTGCTGCCCTAACCCCAACCCATCACAGCATCTCCCCTCTGGGGGTTTCTACTACTGCACTAACCCTAACCCATCACAGCATCTCCCCTCTGGGGGTTTCTACTACTGCACTAACCCTAACCCATCACAGCATCTCCCCTGTGGGGGTTTCTACTGCTGCCCTAACCCTAACCCATCACAGCATCTCCCCTCTGGGGGTTTCTACTGCTACTGCACTGACCCTAACCCATCACAGCATCTCTCCTGGGGGGGTTTCTACTGCTACTGCACTAACCCTAACCCATCACAGCATCTCTCCTGGGGGGGTTTCTACTGCTGCTGCCCTAACCCTAACCCATCACAGCATCTCCCCTCTGGGGGTTTCTACTGCTACTGCACTGACCCTAACCCATCTCAGCATCTCTCCTGTGGGGGTTTCTACTGCTGCACTGACCCTAACCCATCACAGCATCTCTCCTGTGGGGGTTTCTACTGCTACTGCACTAACCCTAACCCATCACAGCATCTCTCCTGGGGGGGTTTCTACTGCTGCACTAACCCTAACCCATCACAGCATCTCCCCTGTGGGGGTTTCTACTGCTGCACTGACCCTAACCCATCACAGCATCTCCCCTGTGGGGGTTTCTACTGCTACTGCACTAACCCTAACCCATCACAGCATCTCCCCTCTGGGGGTTTCTACTGCTGCACTGACCCTAACCCATCACAGCATCTCCCCTGTGGGGGTTTCTACTACTGCACTAACCCTAATCCATCACAGCATCTCCCCTGTGGGGGTTTCTACTGCTACTGCACTAACCCTAACCCATCACAGCATCTCCCCTCTGGGGGTTTCTACTGCTGCACTGACCCTAACCCATCACAGCATCTCCCCTCTGGGGGTTTCTACTGCTACTGCACTAACCCATCACAGCATCTCCCCTGTGGGGATTTCTACTGCTACTGCACTAACCCATCACAGCATCTCCCCTGTGGGGGTTTCTACTGCTGCCCTGACCCTAACCCATCACAGCATCTCCCCTCTGGGGGTTTATACTGCTGCCCTAACCCTAACCCATCACAGCATCTCCCCTCTGGGGGTTTCTACTACTGCACTAACCCTAACCCATCACAGCATCTCCCCTCTGGGGGTTTCTACTACTGCACTAACCCTAACCCTTCACAGCATCTCCCCTGTGGGGGTTTCTACTGCTGCCCTAACCCTAACCCATCACAGCATCTCCCCTCTGGGGGTTTCTACTGCTACTGCACTGACCCTAACCCATCACAGCATCTCTCCTGGGGGGGTTTCTACTGCTACTGCACTAACCCTAACCCATCACAGCATCTCTCCTGGGGGGGTTTCTACTGCTGCTGCCCTAACCCTAACCCATCACAGCATCTCCCCTCTGGGGGTTTCTACTGCTACTGCACTGACCCTAACCCATCACAGCATCTCTCCTGTGGGGGTTTCTACTGCTACTGCACTAACCCTAACCCATCACAGCATCTCTCCTGTGGGGGTTTCTACTGCTGCACTAACCCTAACCCATCACAGCATCTCCCCTGTGGGGGTTTCTCCTGCTGCACTAACCCTAACCCATCACAGCATCTCCCCTGTGGGGGTTTCTACTGCTACTGCACTGACCCTAACCCATCACAGCATCTCTCCTGGGGGGTTTCTACTGCTACTGCACTGACCCTAACCCATCACAGCATCTCTCCTGGAGGGTTTCTACTGCTACTGCACTGACCCTAACCCATCACAGCATCTCTCCTGGGGGGTTTCTACTGCTGCTGCACTGACCCTAACCCATCACAGCATCTCCCCTGTGGGGGTTTCTACTGCTACTGCACTAACCCTAACTCATCACAGCATCTCCCCTGTGGGCGTTTCTACTGCTGCCCTAACCCTAACCCATCACAGCATCTCCCCTGTGGGGGTTTCTACTGCTACTGCACTAACCCTAACCCATCACAGCATCTCCCCTGGGGGGGTTTCTACTGCTACTGCACTAACCCTAACCCATCACAGCATCTCCCCTGGGGGGTTTCTACTGCTGCTGCCCTAACCCTAACCCATCACAGCATCTCTCCTGGGGGGTTTCTACTGCTACTGCACTAACCCTAACCCATCACAGCATCTCTCCTGGGGGGTTTCTACTGCTACTGCACTAACCCTAACCCATCACAGCATCTCCCCTGGGGGGTTTCTACTGCTGCTGCCCTAACCCTAACCCATCACAGCATCTCTCCTGGGGGGTTTCTACTGCTGCACTAACCCTAACCCATCACAGCATCTCCCCTGGGGGGTTTCTACTGCTGCTGCCCTAACCCTAACCCATCACAGCATCTCTCCTGGGGGGTTTCTACTGCTACTGCACTTGTAGCCTCTTGAAAGCTTTGCTGCCAATGCTTTCAAGAGTTGTTAAAAACCTCACTGTGCCTCTTTCCTTTCCCTTTCCTTCTCTTCATTTCCTATTTCCTTTTTTATGTCCTATTCCTTATTCCCTTTTCCCTTTTCCCTTTTCCCTTTTCCCTGTTCCCATTCACTTCCATTTCCCTTTCCTTTTCCCTCTCCTCTCCTCTCCTCTCCTCTCCTCTCCTCTCCTCTCCTCTCCTCTCCTCTCCTCTCCTCTCCATTTAATCAAACTCACCAATTACAGTATTTACACAGTAAATATGTTTTTAATGTCTAGGTTCATTGTCAGAAAAGGGCTGAGGTGAGAACATATTAATTGCCACCGAAACAAAGATGTTGTAATTTTTTTTTTTTTAATAGACTTATTTCTCCGTCACAAATAGTCCTTAGTGTTCTAATCCTTAGTGTTCTAATCCTTAGTGTTCTAATCCTTAGTGTTCTAATTCTTAGTGTTCTAATTCTTAGTGTTCTAATTCTTAGTGTTCTAATGCTTAGTGTTCTAATCCTTAGTGTTCTAATCCTTAGTGTTCTAATTCTTAGTGTTCTAATTCTTAGTGTTCTAATGCTTAGTGTTCTAATCCTTAGTGTTCTATTTTTTGACCACAGGTAAAAAAAAATGTTTTTAAAAAATCAGTGCAATGATATACTCAATAGGGTTCCATTTGAAACGTAGAGGCTTTCAGCTAACGAGTCTCTTCCTTCACACGGTGACTCAGGTTAATATGGCCTGGCGGGAAACAACAATGTTATTACTGTATTACATTCTGTAATGAGGTAATAAGGGTCGTCAGCTCATCTACCCATGTCTCTATATTTAGTGGGTGAAATTACAGCAGTGGAAACGTGGCTATTCTACTCTAGCACGTTGAAATATGCCAATCTGCTTAAAAAAGAACAACAAAGAGACCACCTCCCCCCAAAACACTGTTTTGATAAACAGCCGAGGCCTGGGGGCTGGAAAAAAAAGCTGTGGGTGTAAGGACTGGCCATCCATGGTTTCAGGATTATAGATTTGAGGCTATACAGTATTTGTTTACGATATATTTGTTATTTGGCGTATAACACAAAACCTATATTTTGAACTAAGCTCATGAGTCATGTCTAAGCTATATTCTTTAAGAATCCATGGGGTTTTATACCGGCCCTTCTGTTTAGCAATTACAGCACTTCTTTTTGTACATCGTCCCTCCATTTTAGGTGAGGAAAAAGTGTTGGGACAAATGAACAAAATAATCTGAAACACAACCGAAAACAAACAAACAAACGCATCCAACTAAATTGTGGAGTCACAATTTTGATGTCATTGCGCGATATGAATACGGGACCAAATTACTTAACTTTTTACTACTTTAATAAACATATAAATTAATTCGTCCCAATATTTTTGCTCCCTTAGAATGAGGGGACGATGTAGAAAAAGGGCTGTAATTTCTAAACAGTTCAACCGATATGGATATATCGAATATACACTCAAATCCAAAGTTTATAAAGACAAAAGAAGAAATAATGCTTCGCTGTCCCAGTAATTACAGAGGGCACGTTTAAAAGTAAAAAAAAAAAAATGAATGACTGAATCGCAGATTGCCCCTTTACGCTCTATATCGGCACTACTGTAATAAGTGACCACTCATCGTCAGCAGACTCTTGCTGTTGACGTGTATAAACCTCAGACCAATCACATGTGTTTTTTGACAAGTCATTAAGAGCCCATTGATCTACATTCCTACAGTAATCACCTCCAAGCTCTCACCCCTAATTACCTATGGATTTTCCCTGCGTCTCGGCAAATTCAATTTTAAAGTCAAATCATAGAGAATATATGAAACAGACGGAGAGGGTGAGTGTGTTACGACATTCTTCAGATAAGACCGTGCCGTACTCTTCAGCAGGAATAAAGAAAGGCTATTATGTCATCACTAGGAGACGGGCGTGTTCAACATGTATAAATTCATAAAAAATCCTAAAATGTGATTTTCTGGATTTTTTTTCTTCTCATTTTGTCTGTCATAGTTGAAGTGTACCTATGATGAAAATTACAGGCCTCTCATCTTTTTAAGTGAGAGAACTTGCACAATTGGTGGCTGACTAAATATTTTTTTGCCCCACTGTATGGATTTAATTAACATATCTGGTTGCATATGATAGTAAAGTCATTGTTTTTCCCCCACTGTAATTTGTTGATGTTGTGAAAATCACCTGGTTGACAGTGACTACATTTAAAGACAAATGATCAGACATGTTCTCTTAGATGTAAAGTGGGCTATATAAGTTATTGTATTCCCGTTACTGGGCTATAGAAGTTATTGTATTCCCGTTACTGGGCTGTAGAAGTTATTGTATTCCCGTTACTGGGCTGTAGAAGTTATTGTATTCCCGTTACTGGGCTGTAGAAGTTATTGTATTCCCATTACTGGGCTGTAGAATTATTGTATTCCCGTTACTGGGCTGTAGAAGTTATTGTATTCCCGTTACTGGGCTGTAGAAGTTATTGTATTCCCGTTACTGGGCTGTAGAAGTTATTGTATTCCCGTTACTGGGCTGTAGAAGTTATTGTATTTCCGTTACTGGGCTATAGAAGTTATTGTATTCCCACTACTGGGCTGTAGAAGTTATTGTATTCCCGTTACTGGGCTGTAGAAGTTACTGTATTCCCGTTACTGGGCTGTAGAAGTTATTGTATTCCCGTTACTGGGCTATAGAAGTTATTGTATTCCCACTACTGGGCTGTAGAAGTTATTGTATTCCCGTTACTGGGCTTTAGAAGTTATTGTATTCCCACTACTGGGCTGTAGAAGTTATTGTATTCCCATTACTGGGCTATAGAAGTTATTGTATTCCCGTTACTGGGCTATAGAAGTTACTGTATTTCCATTACTGGGCTGTAGAAGTTATTGTATTCCCGTTACTGGGCTGTAGAAGTTATTGTATTCCCACTACAGGGCTGTAGAAGTTATTGTATTCCCGTTACTGGGCTGTAGAAGTTATTGTATTCCCGTTACTGGGCTGTAGAAGTTATTGTATTCCCGTTACTGGGCTGTAGAAGTTATTGTATTCCCGTTACTGGGCTGTAGAAGTTATTGTATTCCCGTTACTGGGCTGTAGAAGTTACTGTATTCCCGTTACTGGGCTGTAGAAGTTATTGTATTCCCGTTACTGGGCTGTAGAAGTTATTGTACTCCCGTTACTGGGCTGTAGAAGTTACTGTATTCCCGTTACTGGGCTGTAGAAGTTATTGTATTCCCGTTACTGGGCTGTAGAAGTTACTGTATTCCCGTTACTGGGCTGTAGAAGTTATTGTATTCCCGTTACTGGGCTGTAGAAGTTACTGTATTCCCGTTACTGGGCTATAGAAGTTATTGTATTCCCGTTACTGGGCTGTAGAAGTTATTGTATTCCTGTTACTGGGCTGTAGAAGTTACTGTATTCCCGTTACTGGGCTGTATAAGTTATTGTATTCCCGTTACTGGGCTGTAGAAGTTATTGTATTCCCGTTACTGGGCTGTAGAAGTTATTGTATTCCCGTTACTGGGCTGTAGAAGTTATTGTATTCCCGTTACTGGGCTGTAGAAGTTACTGTATTCCCGTTACTGGGCTATAGAAGTTATTGTATTCCCGTTACTGGGCTGTAGAAGTTACTGTATTCCCGTTACTGGGCTGTAGAAGTTATTGTATTCCCGTTACTGGGCTGTAGAAGTTATTGTATTCCCGTTACTGGGCTGTAGAAGTTATTGTATTCCCGTTACTGGGCTGTAGAAGTTATTGTATTCCCGTTACTGGGCTGTAGAAGTTATTGTATTCCCGTTACTGGGCTGTAGAAGTTATTGTATTCCCGTTACTGGGCTGTAGAAGTTACTGTATTCCCGTTACTGGGCTATAGAAGTTATTGTATTCCCGTTACTGGGCTGTAGAAGTTATTGTATTCCCGTTACTGGGCTGTAGAAGTTACTGTATTCCCGTTACTGGGCTGTAGAAGTTATTGTATTCCCGTTACTGGGCTGTAGAAGTTATTGTATTCCCGTTACTGGGCTGTAGAAGTTATTGTATTCCCGTTACTGGGCTGTAGAAGTTATTGTATTCCCGTTACTGGGCTGTAGAAGTTACTGTATTCCCATTACTGGTCTGTAGAAGAGACGGACAGAAAGACTAAATACAGGAGTTTCTTTATTTGACCTTTATTTAACCAGGCAAGTCAGTTAAGAACAAATTCTTATTTTCAATGACGGCCTAGGAACAGAACAGTGGGTTAACTGCCTGTTCAGGGGGCAGAACGACAGATGTTTACCTTGTCAGTTCGGGGATTCAATCTTGCAACCTTTCGGATACTAGTCCAACTCTCTAACCACCAGGCTACGCTGCCGCCCTGGCAGGTACCGCCCCAGGTAGCCTCAAGTGATTAGTAATGTATGACCATAACAGACGGGCTGGAAGTGGAAAATGTTACACCGTGTCTTCTCGTAGCAGGCTAGACGTGGTGACGGTTACACCGTGTCTTCTCGTAGCAGGCTAGACGTGGTGACGGCTACACCGTGTCTTCTCATAGCAGGCTAGACGTGGTGACGGTTACACCGTGTCTTCTCGTAGCAGGCTAGACGTGGTGACGGTAACAACGTGTCTTCTCATAGCAGGCTAGACGTGGTGACGGTTACACCGTGTCTTCTCGTAGCAGGCTAGACGTGGTGACGGTTACACCGTGTCTTCTCATAGCAGGCTAGACGTGGTGACGGTTACACCGTGTCTTCTCGTAGCAGGCTAGACGTGGTGACGGTTACACCGTGTCTTCTCGTAGCAGGCTAGACGTGGTGACGGTTACACCGTGTCTTCTCATAGCAGGCTAGACGTGGTGACGGTTACACCGTGTCTTCTCGTAGCAGGCTAGACGTGGTGACGGTTACACTGTGTCTTCTCGTAGCAGGCTAGACGTGGTGACGGTTACACCGTGTCTTCTCATAGCAGGCTAGACGTGGTGACGGCTACACCGTGTCTTCTCGTAGCAGGCTAGACGTGGTGACGGTTACACCGTGTCTTCTCGTAGCAGGCTAGACGTGGTGACGGTAACAACGTGTCTTCTCATAGCAGGCTAGACGTGGTGACGGTTACACCGTGTCTTCTCGTAGCAGGCTAGACGTGGTGACGGTTACACCGTGTCTTCTCATAGCAGGCTAGACGTGGTGACGGTTACACTGTGTCTTTTCACAGCAGGCTAGACGTGGTGACGGTTACACTGTGTCTTCTCATAGCAGGCTAGACGTGGTGACGGGGGAGGGTTAATACATTCCACAGCCCATTACTACACAACACCTAACGTCCTAAAGTCAACCTCCTTCACCTGAAAGGTACACGGGACTGAGAGAGAGGGGAAGCTGTCCTCTCCTGCAAATAGTCACCGCATGAGGGGACAACAGTCAGCAGAACAGAACCGAACGGCGGAGAGAGGATGAGTCCCAAACGGCACCTTATTCCCTATATGGTAGTGCACTATGGGCACTGGTCAAAAGTAGTGCACTATTAAAGGGAAAAGGTTATATTTCGGACGCTGTTAGAAAAGAGCCCCGCTGGGGGATGCAATAACGGGGGCTGTTTTACTTTACAAGAAGAAAGGTGGAGAGAAAGAGGGGGAGAAAGAGGGAGAGACATGGGGGGGAAGAAAAAGAGGGAGAGAAAGAGGGGGAAGAAAGAGGGAGAGAAAGAGGGGGGGAGAAAGAGGGAGAGACATGGTGGGGAGAAAGAGGGAGAGAAAGAGGGGGAAGAAAGAGGGAGAGAAAGAGGGGTAGAAAGAGGGTGAGAAAGAGGGGGGAGAAAGAGGGAGAGAAAGAGGGGGGGAGAAAGAGGGAGAGAAAGAGGGAGAGACATGGGGGGGAGAAAGAGGGAGAGAAAGAGGGGGAGACATGGGGGGGAGAAAGAGGGAGAGAAAGAGGGGGAGACATGGGGGGGAGAAAGAGGGAGAGACATGGGGGGAGAAAGAGGGAGAGAAAGAGGGGGGAGAAAGAGGGAGAGAAAGAGGGGGAGACATGGGGGGGAGAAAGAGGGAGAGAAAGAGGGGGGGACATGGGGGGAGCAAGAGGGAGAGAAAAAGGTGGGAGAAAGAGGGAGAGACATGGGGGGGAGAAAGAGGGAGAGAAAGCAGGGGGAAAAAGAGGGAGAGAAAGAGGGGGGAGAAAGAGGGAGAGAAAGAGGGGGGAGAAAGAGGGAGAGAAAGAGGGGGGGAGAAAGAGGGAAAGAAAGAGGGGGGGAGAAAGAGGGAGAGACATGGGGGGAGAAAGAGGGAGAGAAAAAGTGGGGAGAAAGAGGGAGAGACATGGGGGGAGAAAGAGGGAGAGAAAGAGGGGGAGACATGGGGGGGAGAAAGAGGGAGAGAAAGAGGGGGAGACATGGGGGGGAGAAAGAGGGAGAGACATGGGGGGGAGAAAGAGGGAGAGAAAGAGGGGGGAGAAAGAGGGAGAGAAAGAGGGGGAGACATGGGGGGAGAAAGAGGGGTAGAAAAAGGGGGGAGAAAGAGGGAGAGAAAGAGGGGGGAGAAAGAGGGAGAAAAAGAGGGGGGAGAAAGAGGGAGAGAAAGAGGGAGAGACATGGGGGGGAGAAAGAGGGAGAGAAAGAGGGGGAGACATGGGGGAGAAAGAGGGAGAGAAAGAGGGGGAGACATGGGGGGGAGAAAGAGGGAGAGACATGGGGGGGAGAAAGAGGGAGAGAAAGAGGGGGGAGAAAGAGGGAGAGAAAGAGGGGGAGACATGGGGGGGAGAAAGAGGGATAGAAAAAGGGGGGTGAAAGAGGGAGAGAAAGAGGGGGGAGAAAGAGGGAGAGAAAGAGGGGGGAGAAAGAGGGAGAGAAAGAGGGGGGAGAAAGAGGGAGAGAAAGAGGGGGAGAAAGAGGGGGGAGAAAGAGGGAGAGAAAGAGGGGGGAGAAAGAGGGAGAGAAAGAGGGGGAGACATGGGGGGGAGCAGAAGGGAGAGAGAAATGGGGGATAAAGAGGGAGAGAAAGAGGGGGAGACATGGGGGGGAGAAAGAGGGAGAGAAAGAAGGGGAGACATGGGGGGAGCAAGAGGGAGAGAAAAAGGGTGGAGAAAGAGGGAGAGAAAGAGGGGGAGACATGGGGGGGAGCAAGAGGGAGAGAAAAAGGGGGGAGAAAAAGGGAGAGAAAGAGGGGGGGAAAGAGGGAGAGAAAGAGGGGGGAGAAAGAGGGAGAGAAAGAGGGGGGGAGAAAGAGGGAGAGAAAGAGGGGGGGAGAAAGAGGGAAAGAAAGAGGGGGGGAGAAAGAGGGAGAGACATGGGGGGAGAAAGAGGGAGAGAAAAAGTGGGGAGAAAGAGGGAGAGACATGGGGGGAGAAAGAGGGAGAGAAAGAGCGGGGAGAAAGAGGGAGAGAAAGATCGGGGAGAAAGAGGGAGAGAAAGAGGGGGGAGAAAGAGGGAGAGAAAGAGGGGGAGGCATGGGGGGAGAAAGAGGGAGATAAAGAGGGGGGAGAAAGAGGGAGGGAGAAAGAGGGAGAGACATGGGGGGGAGAAAGAGGGAGAGAAAGAGGGGGGAGAAAGAGGGAGAGACATGGGGGGAGAAAGAGGGAGAGAAAGAGGGGGAGACATGGGGGGGAGAAAGAGGGAGAGAAAGAGGGGGAGACATGGGGGGGAGAAAGAGGGAGAGACATGGGGGGGAGAAAGAGGGAGAGAAAGAGCGGGGAGAAAGAGGGAGAGAAAGAGGGGGAGACATGGGGGGAGAAAGAGGGATAGAAAAAGGGGGGAGAAAGAGGGAGAGAAAGAGGGGGGAGAAAGAGGGAGAGAAAGAGGGGGGAGAAAGAGGGAGAGAAAGAGGGAGAGACATGGGGGGGAGAAAGAGGGAGAGAAAGAGGGGGAGACATGGGGGGGAGAAAGAGGGAGAGAAAGAGGGGGAGACATGGGGGGGAGAAAGAGGGAGAGACATGGGGGGGAGAAAGAGGGAGAGAAAGAGGGGGGAGAAAGAGGGAGAGAAAGAGGGGGAGACATGGGGGGGGAGAAAGAGGGATAGAAAAAGGGGGGAGAAAGAGGGAGAGAAAGAGGGGGGAGAAAGAGGGAGAGAAAGAGGGGGGAGAAAGAGGGAGAGAAAGAGGGGGGAGAAAGAGGGAGAGAAAGAGGGGGAGACATGGGGGGGAGAAAGAGGGAGAGAAAGAGGGGGGAGAAAGAGGGAGAGAAAGAGGGGGAGACATGGAGGGAGCAAAAGGGAGAGAGAAAGGGGAGAAAGAGGGAGAGAAAGAGGGGGAGACATGGGGGGGAGAAAGAGGGAGAGAAAGAGGGGGAGACATGGGGGGAGCAAGAGGGAGAGAAAAAGGGTGGAGAAAGAGGGAGAGAAAGAGGGGGAGACATGGGGGGGAGCAAGAGGGAGAGAAAAAGGGGGGGGAGAAAGAGGGAGAGAAAGAGGGGGGGAAAGAGGGAGGGAGAAATAGTCATGGATACTTCACAGAAAGTATTAAACTGTCAAGAGGAGAGAAACAAGGTTGTCCACTATTGGCATATCTATTTATTATGGCCATCGAAATGTTAGCTATTAAAATCAGATCCAACAATAATATTGTCCCGCCTTGAACTTAGTTATCTTGGTTTTCTTTATTATTTTTTGGTTAGGTCAGGGTGTGACGAGGGTGGTATGTGTGTTTTTGCCTTGTCTAGGTTTTTTTGTATATCTATGGGGTTTTGGCATTGTCTAGGTATATGTAGGTCTATGGTGGCCTGATTTGGTTCCCAATCAGAGACAGCTGTTTATCGTTGTCTCTGATTGGGGATCCTATTTAGGTTGCCATTTTTTTGGTTTTGTGGGTTATTATTCTATGTTTAGTTGCCTGTTTGCACTAGTCATATTGCGTCACGGTTCGTTTTGTTATTTTGTATCGTTTTGTTCAGTGTTGCATTCGTTTAATGAATTAGAATGTGCGCTTATCACGCTGTGCCTTGGTCTCCTCCTTATGACGACCGTGACATATATCAAGGTCCAAGAAATCCAGGGCTTAAAAACAAAGGTGTCAACCTCATAGAGGATCTAGATACTTTTAGAATTAGAATCCCTCCACAGCCTCATAGAGGATCTAGATACTTTTAGAATTAGAATCCCTACGCAGCCTCATAGAGGATCTAGGTACTTTTAGAATTAGAATCCCTCCACGGCCTCATAGAGGATCTAGATACTTTTAGAATTAGAATCCCTCCACAGCCTCATAGAGGATCTAGATACTTTTAGAATTAGAATCCCTCCACAGCCTCATAGAGGATCTAGGTACTTTTAGAATTAGAATCCCTCCACAACCTCATAGAGGATCTAGATAGTTTTAGAATTAGAATCCCTCCACAGCCTCATAGAGGATCTAGGTACTTTTAGAATTAGAATCCCTCCACAACCTCATAGAGGATCTAGATACTTTTAGAATTAGAATCCCTCCACAACCTCATAGAGGATCTAGATACTTTTAGAATTAGAATACCTCCACAGCCTCATAGAGGATCTAGGTACTTTTAGAATTAGAATCCCTCCACAGCCTCATAGAGGATCTAGAGACTTTTAGAATTAGAATCCCTCCACAGCCTCATAGAGGATCTAGAGACTTTTAGAATTAGAATCCCTCCACAGCCTCATAGAGGATCTAGAGACTTTTAGAATTGGAATCCCTCCACAGCCTCATAGAGGATCTAGAGACTTTTAGAATTAGAATCCCTCCACAGCCTCATAGAGGATCTAGAGACTTTTAGAATTAGAATCCCTCCACAACCTCATAGAGGATCTAGAGACTTTTAGAATTAGAATCCCTCCACGGCCTCATAGAGGAGCTAGATACTTTAAGAATTAGAATCCCTCCACAGCCTCATAGAGGATCTAGATACTTTTAGAATTAGAATCCCTCCACAGCCTCATAAAGGATCTAGATACTTTTAGAATTAGAATCCCTCCACAGCCTCATAGAGGATCTAGAGACTTAGAATTAGAATCCCTCCACAGCCTCATAAAGGATCTAGAGACTTTTAGATTTAGAATCCCTCCACAGCCTCATAGAGGATCTAGAGACTTTTAGAATTAGAATCCCTCCACAGCCTCATAAAGGATCTAGAGACTTTTAGAATTAGAATCCCTCCGCAGCCTCATAGAGGATCTAGGTACTTTTAGAATTAGAATCCCTCCACAGCCTCATAAAGGATCTAGATACTTTTAGAATTAGAATCCCTCCACAGCCTCATAGAGGATCTAGATACTTTTAGAATTAGAATCCCTCCACAGCCTCATAAAGGATCTAGAGACTTTTAGAATTAGAATCCCTCCGCAGCCTCATAGAGGATCTAGATACTTTTAGAATTAGAATCCCTCCACAGCCTCATAAAGGATCTAGAGACTTTTAGAATTAGAATCCCTCCACAGCCTCATAAAGGATCTAGAGACTTTTAGAATTAGAATCCCTCCGCAGCCTCATAGAGGATCTAGGTACTTTTAGAATTAGAATCCCTCCACAGCCTCATAGAGGATCTAGATACTTTAAGGATTAGAATCCCTCCACGGCCTCATAGAGGATCTAGATACTTTTAGAATTAGAATCCCTCCACAGCCTCATAGAGGATCTAGATACTTTTAGAATTAGAATCCCTCCACGGCCTCATAAAGGATCTAGAAACTTTTAGAATTAGAATCCCTCCACAGCCTCATAAAGGATCTAGAGACTTTTAGAATTAGAATCCCTCCACGGCCTCATAGAGGATCTAGATACTTTTAGAATTAGAATCCCTCCACAGCCTCATAAAGGATCTAGAGACTTTTAGAATTAGAATCCCTCCACGGCCTCATAGAGGATCTAGATACTTTAAGAATTAGAATCCCTCCACAGCCTCATAGAGGATCTAGGTACTTTTAGAATTAGAATCCCTCCACAGCCTCATAGAGGATCTAGATACTTTTAGAATTAGAATCCCTCCACGGCCTCATAGAGGATCTAGATACTTTTAGAATTAGAATCCCTCCACAGCCTCATAGAGGCTCTAGATACTTTTTCTAACCTCTCTGGATTAAAACCATATTATGATCAGTGTTACGTATTGGGTCACAAAATAAGTTATACTTTTACATTACCGTGTAGTTTATCAATAAAATGGTCTGACAGTGAAGTGTACATCCTCAGTATTCATTTTCCGAAAGAAAGAAATGATTAGAATACATTTTAATAGAAAGTTAGCAAAAATAGATACGATCTTGCTACCGTGGAAAGGAAAATACCTCTCTATTTGTGGAAAAATCACCCTGATTAACTCTTTAGTCATATCCCAGTTTACCCTGATTAACTCTTTAGTCATATCCCAGTTTACCCTGATTAACTCTTTAGTCATATCCCAGTTTAACCTGATTAACTCTTTAGTCATATCCCAGTTTACCCTGATTAACTCTTTAGTCATATCCCAGTTTACCCTGATTAACTCTTTAGTCATATCCCAGTTTACCCTGATGAACTCTTTAGTCATATCCCAGTTTACCCTGATTAACTCTTTAGTCATATCCCAGTTTAACCTGATTAACTATTTAGTTATATCCCAGTTTACCCTGATTAACTCTTTAGTCATATCCCAGTTTACCCTGATTAACTCTTTAGTCATATCCCAGTTTACCCTGATGAACTCTTTAGTCATATCCCAGTTTACCCTGATTAACTCTTTAGTCATATCCCAGTTTACCCTGATTAACTATTTAGTTATATCCCAGTTTACCCTGATGAACTCTTTAGTCATATCCCAGTTTAACCTGATTAACTCTTTAGTCACATCCCAGTTTACCCTGATTAACTATTTAGTTATATCCCAGTTTACCCTGATTAACTCTTTAGTCATATCCCAGTTTACCCTGATTAACTCTTTAGTTATATCCCAGTTTACCTATTTGTTATGGTTTTGCCTACACCTAGCGAATTGGTTTTTTATTATATGAGCAAAAAATATTCAATTTTATTTGGAAGTGCAAGTGTTAAACAAATCAAAAGATATTTTAGATTCTTCAAAGTAGCCACCCTTTGCCATGATGACAGCTTTGCCTCCTCTTGGCATTCTCTCAACCAGCTTCATGACGAATACTTTTCCAACAGTCTTGAAGGAGTTTGCACTCATGCTGAGCACTTGATGGGTGCTTTTCATTCACTCTGCCGTGCAACTCATCCCAAACCATCTCAATTGGGTTGAGGTCGGGTTATTGTCGATGCGAGGTCATCTGATGCAGAACTGCATCACTTTCCTTCTTGGTCAAATAGCCCTTACACAGCCTGGAGGTGTGTGTTGGGTTATTGTCCTTTTGAAAAACAAATGATAGTCCCACTTAGCGCAAACCAGATGGGATGGCGTATTGCTGCAGAATGCTGTGGTAGCCATGCTGGTTAAGTGTGCCTTGAAATCTAAATAAATCACAGACAGTGTCACCAGCAAAGCACCCCCACACCATCACACCTCCTCCTCCTTCCTTCCCGATGGGCACCAGACATGCGGAGATCATCCGTTCACCTACTCTGCATCTCACAAAGACAGCAGTTGGAACCAGAAATCTCAAATGTGGAATCATCAG
This sequence comes from Oncorhynchus mykiss, assembly GCF_013265735.2. Taxonomy (NCBI): domain Eukaryota; kingdom Metazoa; phylum Chordata; class Actinopteri; order Salmoniformes; family Salmonidae; genus Oncorhynchus; species Oncorhynchus mykiss. The sequence continues at coordinate 45,181,461 of NC_048591.1, read as the reverse complement.
ACCAAAGGACATATTTCCACCGGTCTAATGTCCGTTGCTTGTGTTTCTTGGCCCAAGAAAGTCTCGTCTTCTTATTGGTGTCCTTCAGTAGTGGTTTCTTTGCAGCAATTCGACTATGAAGGCCTGATTCAGTCTGTTACTTCTGTTACTTCAAATCTGTGAAGAATTTACTTGGGTTACAATCTGAAGATGGTAATTCTAATGAACTCATTCTCTGCAGCAGAGGTAACTCTGGGTTTTCTCCTATCCTGTGGCGGTTCTCAGAAGAGCCAGCTTCGTCATAGCGCTTGATGGTTTTTGTAACAGAGTAACAGTGTACAATTGTAACAGTGTGACAGAGAAACAGACTAACATTGTAACGGTGTAAGAGACAGTGTTGTACTTTTCTCTCTGTATTGAGAACCACAGTGATACCATGTCCTGTATATTATATTATTATATATATATTATATATATATATCCTGGTCTCAGGCTCTACACTGACGGCTCTCGACTGTATCAGGCAGCCCCCTTTCAGAGACATCTAACTCAACATCAGTGGTGTAAAGTACTTAAGTAAAAAATACTTTAAAGTACTACTTAAGTAGTTTTTTGGGGGGTATCTGTACTTTACTTTACTATACATATGTTTGGCAACGTTTACTTCACTACATCCATACATTTTCCCTGAAACCCAAAGATACTCGTTACATTTTGAATGCTTTAGCAGGACAGGAAAATGGTTCAATTCACACACTTATCAAGAGAACATCCTGGGTCATCCCTACTTCCCTGATCTGGCAGATTCACCAAACACAAATGCTTCATTTGTAAACTGTCTGAGTGTTGGACTGTGCCGTTGGCTATCTGTAAATGTAGAAAACAAGGACATTTGGCAGTCTGGTTCGCTTAATATCAGGAATTTAAAATTATTTATACTTTTACTTTTGATACTTCAGTATATATAACAACCACATAATTTTACTTTGACTCAAGTAGTATTTTACTGGGTGACTTTCATTTTTACTTGAGTAACTTCTATTAAGGTATCTTCATTTTATGAAAAAATGGGTACGTTTTCGACCTCCGGTAAGAGAGTAACATTGTAATAACAATAACAGAATAAAACAATAACAGGGTAACAATTGGTGTAAGTCTAACAGAGTAACATTGTAACAGAGTAAAAGTGTAACATATTACCATTGTAACATTGTAACAGTGTAATACTGTATCAGAGGTACAGCGTAACAGAGTAACATTGTAACAGTGTAATACTGTATCAGAGGTACAGTGTAACAGAGTAACATTGTAACAGTGTAATACTGTATCAGAGGTACAGTGTAACAGAGTAACATTGTAAGAGTTTAAGAGACCAACATTGTAACAAAGTAACACTGTAAAACTGTAACAATGTAACAGAGTGACAGAGTAAAAGTGTAACATATTAACATTGTAACATTGTAACAGAGTAACATTGTAACAGTGTATGCAAACACACACACACACACACACACACACACACACACACACACACACACACACACACACACACACACACACACACACACACACACTATATTATTCCCCTGTCTGCTAAAGGCTCTGTATAATAAAGCATCTAGCTGGACACTTGGATGCTTGACTCAGTGATCTACACAGCACATTTTTTCAATTACCGTAAGTATAGATTTCCTTTAGAGTGGTGCCATGCCCATCAGCGGGGGAATGAATGGTAATGGCAGACAGACATATTCTGTCTGAGTATTATTTAAAGAGCTGTCTGTCTACACACACACACAGCGAGAGAGAGAGAGTGGTGAACACAGAGAGAGAGAGGTAGGCAGAATGGTAGACAGATGGAGAGACAGAGGTAAACATAGAGGTAGACAGATGGAGAGAGGGAAGAGAGAGAGAGAGAGAGAGAGAGAGAGAGAGAGAGAGAGAGAGAGAGGTAAACAGAGCGGTAGACAGATGGAGAGACAGAGAGAGAGAGGTAGGCAGAATGGTAGACAGATGGAGAGACAGAGGTAAACATAGAGGTAGACAGATGGAGAGACAGAGAGGGCGAGAGAGAGGTAGACAGATGGAGAGAGGGAAGAGAGAGAGAGAGAGAGAGAGAGAGAGAGAGAGAGAGAGAGGTAGACATATGGATAGGAAGAGAGAGAGGTAGACAGATGGAGAGCAAGAGAGGGCGAGAGAGAGGTAGACCGATGGAGAGAGGGAAGAGAGAGAGAGAGAGGTAGACAGATGGAGTGCGAGAGAGAGGTAGACATATGGATAGGAAGAGAGAGAGGTAGACAGTTGGATAGGAAGAGAGAGAAGTAGACAGAAAGATAGAGAGAGAGAGAGGTAGACAGAGAGAGATAGGGGGAGAGAGGTTTGACAGAAGGATAGAGGGGGAGAGGTAGACAGAGAGAAAGAGAGGTAGACAGAGAGAGAGGTAGACAGAGAGAGGGAGAGGTATACAGAGAGAGAGAGAGAGAGAGAGAGAGAGAGAGAGGTAGACAGAGAGAGAGACAGAGAGGTAGACAGAGAGAGAGAGATAGAGAGAGAGAAAGAGAGTGAGAGAGGTAGACAGAGAGAGAGAGAGAGAAAGGTAGACAGAGAGAGAGAGAGGTAGACAGAGAGAGAGAGAGGTAGACAGAGAGGTAGACAGAGAGGTATACAGAGAGAGAGAGATAGAGAGAGAGAGTGAGAGAGGTAGACAGAGAGAGAGAGAGAGAGGTAGACAGAGAGAGAGAGAGAGAGAGAGAGAGGTAGACAGAGAGAGAGAGAGGTAGACAGAGAGAGAGAGAGAGAGAGAGAGAGAGAGAGAGAGGTAGACAGACAGACAGAGAGAGAGAGAGACAGAGAGGTAGACAGAGAGGTAGATGATAGATATGGACTCCACCTTCAGGATTACTTGCTGTGTCGTTGATCATCTCGGTACACAGAACCAAATGAGCTAGTCCATGTTAAGGCGGTCACGAGAATCGTGTCTGTCTACCAAAAAGCACCCTATCCCCTATGTAGTGCACTACTTTTGACCAGAACCCTATGGGACCCTATCCCCTATGTAGTGCACTCATTTTGACCAGAACCCTTTGAGCTCAATGGGCCCTGTTCAAAAGTAGTATGCACTGAGTTTCCAAAACATTAAGAAAACCTGCTCTTTCCAGGACATAGACCGACCAGGTGAATCCAGGTGAAAGCTATGATCCCTTTATGATGTCACCTGTTAAATCCACTTCAAATCAGTGTAGATGAAGGGGAGGATGACTGGTTAAAGAAGGATTTTTAAGCCTTGACACAATTGAGACATGGATTGTGTATGTGTGTCATTCAGAGTGTGAATGGGCAATCGGATATGGTGGTAGCTGCCAGGCGCACCGGTTTGTGTCAAGAACTCATTATCAGGGAGGTGTTCTTAATGTTTGGTCCACCCTGTGTGTAGGGAATAGGGTACCATTTGTGAAGTCAGTTAGTGCACTGTGTAGGGACTAGGGTACCATTTGTGAAGTTGACTTCGTGTTCGAATCAGAGGAGTGAAATGCGTCCTGTTATCGATGATCAAGTTCACTGACCATTCCGACAAGTCCTTTTAATCCCTGCTTTCATATCGGAGGTATAAATGATCAGCTAGCCGAACTGAGCTCTGACGAGACTTCAACCAAAGCCAGGCGTTAATGATCAGCTAGCCGAACTGAGCTCTGACGAGACTTCAACCAAAGCCAGGGCGTTAATGCAAACACACACACTTTAATATACATCCGTGAGCTGCTAGGGTGTGTGGGAAACACAACTGTTTTTTTTTAATTAGGTTGGGGGATCCTTCCAAAATGTGTATTCAACAGAAGTGTGAGGACTTGTAGGAGTTGGCAGGTCGACAAGCTGTGCATCCTGAATGGCATCCTATTCCCTACATAGTGCACTACTTTTGACCAGAGCCCATAGCACCCTATTCCCTACACAGTGCACTACTTTTGACCAGAGCCCATAGCACCCTATTCCCTATATAGTGCACTACTTTTCACCAAGGGCTCTGTAAGGAATATGGTGCCATCTGTAACAAAGCCTGGAACCTTCCACTATCTCAAAACAGAGTGAATGTCCCAAAAAGAGAATGTATCAGTTGTTACAGGTTGGGTTATAGCACCCTGTACCAGACACCAGTCAGCCCCCACCCTGTACCAGACACCAGTCAGCACCCACCCTGTACCAGACACCAGTCAGCACCCACCTTGTACCAGACACCAGTCAGCACCCACCCTGTACCAGACACCAGTCAGCACCCACCCTGTACCAGACACCAGTCAGCACCCACCCTGTACCAGACACCAGTCAGGCCCCCACCCTGTACCAGACACCAGTCAGCACCCACCCTGTACCAGACACCAGTCAGGCCCCCACCCTGTACCAGACACCAGTCAGCCCACATCACCATGGGCCCTGGTCAAATGTAGTGTATTAAATGTAACAGGGTGAAAATTAGAGACAATCCCAATGTTAATTCACCACTGGCCCCGGCCTGGTCTCTGGAGGGAGATGGTCTAATATGGTTAATTGGGAACCGGTAGAGCTGATATGAAACATGGTTACCTGAGAACTGGTAGAGCTGATATGAAACATGGTTAATTGGGAACTGGTAGAGCTGATATGAAACATGGTTACCTGAGAACTGGTAGAGCTGATATGAAACATGGTTAATTGGGAACTGGTAGAGCTGATATGAAACATGGTTACCTGAGAACTGGTAGAGCTGATATGACACATGGTTAATTGGGAACTGGTAGAGCTGATATGAAACATGGTTACCTGAGAACTGGTAGGACTGATATGAAACATGGTTAATTGGGAACTGGTAGGACTGATATGAAACATGGTTAGTTGGGAACTGGTAGGACTGATATGAAACATGGTTAGTTGGGAACTGGTAGGACTGATATGAAACATGGTTAGTTGGGAACTGGTAGGACTGATATGAAACATGGTTAGTTGGGAACTGGTAGGACTGATATGAAACATGGTTAGTTGGGAACTGGTAGGACTGATATGAAACATGGTTAGTTGGGAACTGGTAGGACTGATATGAAACATGGTTAATTGGGAACTGGTAGGACTGATATGAAACATGGTTAATTGGGAACTGGTAGGACTGATATGAAACATGGTTAATTGGGAACTGGTGTCCAATATACATCATGCAGAAAGACACAAGAGATAACTCACCTTTGACTTTGGTTTTAGTGGTTGCACCCACTGGAAGCATGAGGGAGGAAACAACACATTAACCACCACTGGTATGAAGCAAACATGAAGAACACGATCTGATTCGCTACAGCAGCCTTTTAAACCAATCAGATAGAACTGTCACAAGTTGTCTATTCGCTGGACACTAGGAAACAGGGTTGTTTTGAGAGCTTCCTATCCGGCTTGAAGGAGCCATGAAAAGGAGAACAGACCAACTTCCACTCGTTTTCAGGCAGCTATGCCCATCTTTGTGGTTATCAGACATTCATATTGTTAGTTGTTGTGATTATGGAGTTAAAAACATCTCTCTCTCTCTCTCTCTCTCTCTATCTGGTATTTAAACTGCACAAATCATTCATCTGAAAATAAAAATAAATCTATCATCTGATCAACCTAAAGCAACACGTTATACCAAACACGCAGAGAAAGTTAGTGTGTGTTTGCCACACTACGTTCTAGTAGAACATGTTTTGTTTTTGACGCTCGTTAATCCTTTTTGGTTATACCACCCCCTCCACCCCCCCCCCCGCCCCGCCCCCCCCATTGTCCGACTCCCCCCTACTCCCCATCCAGACTCCCCTCCTCCGTCCGACTCCCCCCTACCCCCCATCCAGACTCCCCTCCTCCCCCCTGTCCGACTCCCCCCTACTCCCCATCCAGACTCCCCTTCCCCGTCCGACTCCCCCCTACTCCCCCATCCAGACTCCACACCCCGTCTGACTCCCCCCTACCCCCCATCCAGACTCCCCTCCCCCGTCCGACTCCCCCCTACCCCCCATCCAGACTCCCCCCCGTCCGACTCCCCCCTACCCCCCATCCAGACTCCCCCCCCGTCCGACTCCCCCCTACCCCCCATCCAGACTCCACACCCCGTCCGACTCCCCCCTACCCCCCATCCAGACTCCACACCCCGTCCGACTCCCCCCTACCCCCCATCCAGACTCCCCTCCTCCCCCCCGTCCGACTCCCCCCTACTCCCCATCCAGACTCCCCTCCCCCGTCCGACTCCCCCCTACCCCCCATCCAGACTCCCCTCCTCCCCCCTGTCCGACTCCCCCCTACTCCCCATCCAGACTCCCCTTCCCCGTCCGACTCCCCCCTACTCCCCCATCCAGACTCCACACCCCGTCTGACTCCCCCCTACCCCCCATCCAGACTCCCCTCCCCCGTCCGACTCCCCCCTACCCCCCATCCAGACTCCCCTCCCCCGTCCGACTCCCCCCTACTCCCCCATCCAGACTCCACACCCCGTCCGACTCCCCTCCCCCGTCCGACTCCACACCCCGTCCGACTCCCCCCTACCCCCCATCCAGACTCCCCTCCTCCCCCCGTCCGACTCCCCCCTACTCCCCATCCAGACTCCACACCCCGTCCGACTCCCCTCCCCCATCCAGACTCCACACCCCGTCCGACTCCCCCCTACCCCCCATCCAGACTCCCCTCCTCCCCCCGTCCGACTCCCCCCTACTCCCCATCCAGACTCCACACCCCGTCCGACTCCCCCCTACCCCCCATCCAGACTCCACACCCCGTCCGACTCCGCCCTACCCCCCATCCAGACTCCACACCCCGTCCGACTCCCCCCTACTCCCCATCCAGACCCCCCTCCTCCGCCCCGTCCAACTCCCCCCTACTCTCCCATCCAGACCCCCCCCCCCCGTCCAACTCCCCCCTACTCTCCCATCCAGACTCCACACCCCGTCCGACTCCCCCCTACCCCCCATCCAGACTCCACACCCCGTCCGACTCCCCCCTACCCCCCATCCAGACTCCACACCCCGTCCGACTCCCCCCTACCCCCCATCCAGACTCCACACCTCGTCCGACTCCCCCCTACCCCCCATCCAGACTCCCCTCCTCCCCCCGTCCGACTCCCCCCTACCCCCCATCCAGACCCCCCCCCGTCCGACTCCACCCTACCCCCCATCCAGACTCCCCTCCTCCCCCCGTCCGACTCCCCCCTACCCCCCATCCAGACCCCCCCCCCGTCCGACTCCCCCTAACCCCCATCCAGACTCCCCTCCCCCGTCCGACTCCCCCCTACCCCCCATCCAGACTCCCCTCCTCCCGTTCTTTCTATACATGGAAGAAATGGTCATTAATCTCTGCTCTCTGATATTTAATAGTGTTGACAAAGTCAGACCGTGATCAGATTCTCCTGTTTACAGGCGCATGGGAAGAATATCAAGAGATCTATCTAGAAAATGTCAAGCTTCGGATGAATACCAAATAATGGCACCCTATTGTCTATTTAGTCCACTGCTTTTCAGCGTAGCCAATAGGATGAAGGAAAAAGGGTCGCCGTTTGTGACACAACTTTAAGATTTGACATTTCTAAAAAGGACTTGGTGTCAGAGTCAACGGAGCGGACTTAATTAATAGCCAAGTCATATCTTCATAGAGACAATCCATTGATGGCAACAAAATCAAATCAAATCAAATCAAATCACATTTTTACTGGTCGCATGCACATATTTATCAGAAGTCATTTCGGGCGTAGAGAAATGCTTGTGTTCCTAGCTCCAACAGTGCACTAACAATAAACACCAATACACACACATCTAAAGGTTAAAAAAATGGAATTAAGAAATATAGAAATATATGATATATGATAAGGTTCTAGGTTCTACACAGATGCTCTAGGTGATAAGGTTCTATCCAGAGGTTCTTGGTGATTGGGTTCTATCCAGAGGTTCTAGGTGATAAGATTCTAGGTTCTATCCAGAGGTTATTGGTGATTAGGTTCTATCCAGAGGTTCTAGGTGATAAGATTCTAGGTTCTATCCAGAGGTTTTAGGTGATAAGATTCTAGGTTATATTCAGAGGTTCTAGGTGAAAAGGTTCTAGGTTCTATCCAGAGGTTCTAGGTGAAAATGTTCTAGGTTATACGGTTCTATCTAGAGGTTCTAGGTGAAAAGGTTCTAGGTGATAAGGTTGTAGGTTCTATCCATATGCTCTAGGTGATAAGGTTCTAGGTTCTATCCAGAGGTTCTAGGTGAAAATGTTCTAGGTTCTATCCAGAGGTTCTAGGTGTTGGATGATGGAGGATGGGGTATTTGGTATTCTGGGGCTGTTGACCAGGCAATTAGCTTCGACTCCATCATGTGAGCTTCTCAGCCAGCGTCCAGGAAAGACCAGGTTGTGTGTGTGTGTATGGGTGTGTGTATGTCTGTTCAGAGTCCAGTTTGGAGCCAATTCCTCTCAATGCCAGGCATAGTTTCTGAAGTAGGGCTGAGGGGAGAGGAGGGGAGGGGAGAGTAGAGGAGGGGAGAGTAGAAGAGGGTCCCCATGGTGATTAGTTTAACCAACCAGAGAGAGTTTGGCTGTGTCCTAAATGGTACTCTATTCTCTATGTGGTGGGAATACTGGCCTTTGGCTGCTTTGTACTCCAGCTCAGTGTGGCCTGCCTGGCCTCAGCCCCTCTGCTGGGCACAGTGGGAGGTCACAGCACTTCCTCTTTCTGTGTCACACCAATATGCCCCCCCCCCCCCCCCCCCCCCCCCCCCCCCCCCCCCCCCCCCCCCCCCCCCCCCCCCCCCCGGGGAACACTGGCTGCAACTAACCCCTGTGTCTGAGAACACTTAATCATATCCAGCTCCGACAAACTCACAGAAGCACAAACACACACACACACACATATGTAAAGGACACGCATGTCAAATTCTGAATTCAAGTAACAACACAATGGTAGGGGAAACATCTTTTAATTATTGATGAGACTGGAGGTCAGCGCCCAGAGGTCAGCGTCCAGAGGTCAGCGCTCAGAGCATTTCACAGTCAGTGACACAACTGGAGCTAAGACCAGAGGTCAGCGTCCAGAGGTCAGCGCTCAGAGCATTTCACAGTCAGTGATACAACTGGAGCTAAGACCAGAGGTCAGCGTCCAGAGGTCAGCGTCCAGAGGTCAGCGCCCAGAGCATTTCACAGTCAGTGACACAACTGGAGCTAAGACCAGAGGTCAGCGTCCAGAGGTCAGCGCCCAGAGCATTTCACAGTCAGTGACACAACTGGAGCTAAGACCAGAGGTCAGCGTCCAGAGGTCAGCGTCCAGAGGTCAGCGTCCAGAGCATTTCACAGTCAGTGACACAACTGGAGCTAAGACCAGAGGTCAGCGTCCAGAGGTCAGCGCTCAGAGCATTTCACAGTCAGTGACACAACTGGAGCTAAGACCAGAGGTCAGCGTCCAGAGGTCAGCGTCCAAAGCATTTCACAGTCAGTGACACAACTGGAGCTAAGACCAGAGGTCAGCGCCCAGAGGTCAGCGTCCAGAGGTCAGCGCTCAGAGCATTTCACAGTCAGTGACACAACTGGAGCTAAGACCAGAGGTCAGCGTCCAGAGGTCAGCGCCCAGAGCATTTCACAGTCAGTGACACAACTGGAGCTAAGACCAGAGGTCAGCGTCCAGAGGTCAGCGTCCAGAGGTCAGCGCCCAGAGCATTTCACAGTCAGTGACACAACTGGAGCTAAGACCAGAGGTCAGCGTCCAGAGGTCAGCGTCCAGAGGTCAGCGCTCAGAGCATTTCACAGTCAGTGATACAACTGGCGCTAAGACCAGAGGTCAGCGTCCAGAGGTCAGCGCTCAGAGCATTTCACAGTCAGTGATACAACTGGAGCTAAGACCAGAGGTCAGCGTCCAGAGGTCAGCGCTCAGAGCATTTCACAGTCAGTGACACAACTGGAGCTAAGACCAGAGGTCAGCGTCCAGAGGTCAGCGTCCAGAGGTCAGCGTCCAGAGGTCAGCGCTCAGAGCATTTCACAGTCAGTGATACAACTGAATATATTACCTCAATAAAACAGACAGTTCCCATAGAAATATTTAGTGACTCCCACCAGACCTTGCTCTCTTTCTGCCTTAGTCTGTGTTTTCCTTCCCCTAATCGGACTGTCTCGGAGGTCTACGTACAATTCCTTCCATCTCATGGATTGGTTTTTGCTCTGACATGCACTGTCAACTCTGAGACCTTATATAGACAGGTGTGTGCCTTTCCAAATCATGTCCAATCAATTGAATTTACCACAGGTGGACTCCAATCAAGTTGTAGAAACATCTCAAGGATGATCAATGGAAACAGGAGGCACCTGAGCTCCATTTAGAGTCGCATAGCAAAAGGTCTGAATATTTATGTAAATAAACTATTTCAGGTTTTTATTTTTAAAAACATTTGAACAAATCTGTAAAAAAAAATGTTTTGCTTTGTCATTATGGGTTACTGTGCGTGGATTGGTGAGGAAATGTTTTTATTTAATCAATTTCAGAATAAGGCTGTAACGCAACAAAATTTGGAAAAAGTATGAATACTTTGAATGTGTGAATACTTTCCGAAAGCACTGCATCTATATATATATATGGATATACATGGATATATATATGGGTATATATATATTTATTGAGTTTTCTTATATCTTATATTCTTTAATACTCTATAATATTTCATCTGTAGCTGTCTCCTTTAATACTCCATAATATTTCATCTGTAGGTGTCTCCTTTAATATAATGTTTCATCTGTAGGTGTCTCCTTTAATATAATGTTTCATCTGTAGGTGTCTCCTTTCCATAATGTTTCATCTGTAGCTGTCTCCTTTAATACTCCATAATGTTTCATCTGTAGCTGTCTCCTTTAATACTCCATAATGTTTCATCTGTAGCTGTCTCCTTTAATACTCCATAATGTTTCATCTGTAGCTGTCTCCTTTAATACTCCATAATGTTTCATCTGTAGGTGTCTCCTTTAATACTCTATAATATTTCATCTGTAGGTGTCTCCTTTAATATAATGTTTCATCTGTAGGTGTCTCCTTTAATATAATATTTAATCTGTAGGTTTCTCCTTTTATATAATGTTTCATCTGTAGGTGTCTCCTTTAATATAATGTTTCATCTGTAGGTGTCTCCTTTAATACTCCATAATATTTCATCTGTAGGTGTCTCCTTTAATATAATGTTTCATCTGTAGGTGTCTCCTTTAATATAATGTTTCATCTGTAGCTGTCTCCTTTAATATAATGTTTCATCTGTAGGTGTCTCCTTTAATATAATGTTTCATCTGTAGGTGTCTCCTTTAATATAATGTTTCATCTGTAGGTGTCTCCTTTCCATAATGTTTCATCTGTAGGTGTCTCCTTTAATATAATGTTTCATCTGTAGGTGTCTCCTTTAATATAATGTTTCATCTGTAGGTGTCTCCTTTCCATAATGTTTCATCTGTAGCTGTCTCCTTTAATATAATGTTTCATCTGTAGGTGTCTCCTTTTATATAATGTTTCATCTGTAGGTGTCTCCTTTAATATAATGTTTCATCTGTAGCTGTCTCCTTTAATATAATGTTTCATCTGTAGGTGTCTCCTTTAATATAATGTTTCATCTGTAGGTGCCTCCTTTAATATAATGTTTCATCTGTAGCTGTCTCCTTTAATATAATGTTTCATCTGTAGCTGTCTCCTTTAATATAATGTTTCATCTGTAGGTGTCTCCTTTAATATAATGTTTCATCTGTAGCTGTCTCCTTTAATACTCCATAATATTTCATCTGTAGGTGTCTCCTTTCCATAATGTTTCATCTGTAGGTGTCTCCTTTAATACTCCATAATGTTTCATCTGTAGGTGTCTCCTTTAATACTCTATAATATTTCATCTGTAGGTGTCTCCTTTAATATAATGTTTCATCTGTAGGTGTCTCCTTTAATATAATATTTCATCTGTAGGTTTCTCCTTTTATATAATGTTTCATCTGTAGGTGTCTCCTTTAATATAATGTTTCATCTGTAGGTGTCTCCTTTAATACTCCATAATATTTCATCTGTAGGTGTCTCCTTTAATATAATGTTTCATCTGTAGGTGTCTCCTTTAATATAATGTTTCATCTGTAGCTTTCTCCTTTAATATAATGTTTCATCTGTAGGTGTCTCCTTTAATATAATGTTTCATCTGTAGGTTTCTCCTTTAATATAATGTTTCATCTGTAGGTGTCTCCTTTCCATAATGTTTCATCTGTAGGTGTCTCCTTTAATATAATGTTTCATCTGTAGGTGTCTCCTTTAATATAATGTTTCATCTGTAGGTGTCTCCTTTCCATAATGTTTCATCTGTAGCTGTCTCCTTTAATATAATGTTTCATCTGTAGGTGTCTCCTTTTATATAATGTTTCATCTGTAGGTGTCTCCTTTAATATAATGTTTCATCTGTAGCTGTCTCCTTTAATATAATGTTTCATCTGTAGGTGTCTCCTTTAATATAATGTTTCATCTGTACCTGTCTCCTTTAATACTCCATAATATTTCATCTGTAGGTGTCTCCTTTAATACTCCATAATGTTTCATCTGTAGCTGTCTCCTTTAATACTCCATAATGTTTCATCTGTAGGTGTCTCCTTTAATACTCTATAATATTTCATCTGTAGGTGTCTCCTTTAATATAATGTTTCATCTGTAGGTGTCTCCTTTAATATAATATTTCTTCTGTAGGTTTCTCCTTTTATATAATGTTTCATCTGTAGGTGTCTCCTTTAATATAATGTTTCATCTGTAGGTGTCTCGTTTAATACTCCATAATATTTCATCTGTAGGTGTCTCCTTTAATATAATGTTTCATCTGTAGGTGTCTCCTTTAATATAATGTTTCATCTGTAGCTGTCTCCTTTAATATAATGTTTCATCTGTAGGTGTCTCCTTTAATATAATGTTTCATCTGTAGGTGTCTCCTTTAATATAATGTTTCATCTGTAGGTGTCTCCTTTAATATAATGTTTCATCTGTAGGTGTCTCCTTTAATATAATGTTTCATCTGTAGGTGTCTCCTTTAATATAATGTTTCATCTGTAGGTGTCTCCTTTCCATAATGTTTCATCTGTAGGTGTCTCCTTTAATATAATGTTTCATCTGTAGGTGTCTCCTTTCCATAATGTTTCATCTGTAGGTGTCTCCTTTAATATAATGTTTCATTATGGAGTATTAAAGTTGGGAAGACCAAAATGTGATAAATATGCCATCTTTGATGAGTTAATTCTCAGTTATGATTTTAGATACAAATGTAAAATATAAGTCAACAATCCTTCCTCCAAAACACCATTCTATGAATGACATTTTGTGAAAATCCCCCAAATCGTGATATTTTTGTTGTCCTGGTTTCGTGAGGAATCACGCTATAGTTATTTGGCCAAGA
>NC_048591.1:45155594-45163094 GCF_013265735.2 Oncorhynchus mykiss | reverse complement strand
TTGATTTGTGTGTATTCCAAACATTTCTTAACAGTAGTGGCTGTTTGAAGTGAGCTAATCAGTAAATATGCTGTTTAAATAGAACAACTGTGGAAATAGCCTTACAGCATAAAATAATAACAATAATAACAATAATAACAATAACAACAATAATAACAATAACAATAATAACAATAATAACAATAATAACAATAACAACAATAATAACAATAATAACAATAATAATCATAACAATAATAACAATAATAACAATAATAATCGTAACAATAATAACAATAATAACAATAATAACAATAATAATAATAACAATAATAACAATAATAACAATAATAATCGTAACAATAATAACAATAATAACAATAATAACAACAATAACAATAACAATAATAACAATAATAACAATAATAACAATAACAACAATAATAACAATAACAATAATAACAATAATAACAATAATAACAATCATAACAATAATAATCATAACAATAATAACATAATCTTCATCTCACCATAATAATTTAATTTCAAGGAGCAATCTGTGATTGGTACATCCATTTTTGGACAAATTTCCCCATCAATCTGTTTAAACGAGTTCATTTCCTTTTCGAATTTGCGTGTGTGTGTGTGTGTGTTGTTGTACAACCCTGCCTGTTGCTGGTCTGTCTGTTCTATACAGTAGTCAGGTGATTCCAGCCGGGTGTTTGAGTGATAGTGTCGGCCTGTAATGTGTCAGGATGCAGTATAATGAAACCAGGACTAGAGGTTACAGAGCTCTGTCTCTGTCCTTGTTCTCCGAGCACAAACCTCACAGGACTCCAAGCTGCACAGCACAGATAATACTACTCGACTCTACCTAAAGTACATGTCACGTCTAATGAATAAAATCTCCCTCGCCGGATAAAAAATTAGTTTCAATACTATTTATGGAAACAGTATTGGGCCGAGTTAAATGTATAATTGAATGAACTGTGAGGTCAGCCTGCTTCATTTGATTTGTCCTGTCAGGTAGGCAGGGAGACGGGCGTGCCTCCAGCCGCTGTCTCAGAGCTAGAAACTCTTAGAAAAAAAGGGTACCGAAGGGGTTCTGGCTGTCCCCATAGAATAACCCCTTTTGGTCCCAGGTAGAACCAGTTTTTGGTTCCAGGTAGAACCCCCTTTTGGTTCCAGGTAGAACCCCCTTTTGGTCCCAGGTAGAACCCCCTTTGGTCCCAGGTAGAACCCCTTTTTGGTCCCAGGTAGAACCCCTTTTTGGTTCCAGGTAGAACCCCTTTTTGGTTCTAGGTACAACCCCTTTTTGGTTCCAGGTAGAACCCCTTTTTGATTCCAGGTAGAACCCCTTTTTGGTTCCAGGTAGAACCCCTTTTTGGGTTCCATGTGGAACCCTCTGTGGAAATGGTTGTACATTGGAACTCAAAATGGTTCTACCTGGAACCAAAAAGGGTTCTTCAAAAGGTTTACTTATGTACGGGGACAGTCGCAGAACCCTTTTAGGTTCTAGATAGCACCTTTTAATCATAGAGTATAGAACCAATGGAAGGAGAGAGAGAGAGAGAGAGAGAGAGAGAGAGAGAGAGAGAGAGAGAGATGTTTTGAAGGTCACTATGAGCAGGGAGAATGGCAGAACAGCTTTCCATGTGTGACTAACCCTTCTACTAATGTAGTCCATACAAATATTTGGTGGCAGAGCCCCCCCCCCCCCCCCCCCCCCCCCCCCCACACACACACACACACACGCACACACACACACACACACACACACACACAATTAATCATTCTTCTGGCATATCGATGTCTTATCTTTCCAGACACACTCTCATCCTCCAGTTCCATGTTCCAGTGAAGGGGTTGACCTCTAGGGAGTGCTTTTCAGCCCAAGTTGATGAATCTTTTCACATTTTACACAAAGTGTCATTCTCAAATCCCTTCTGAGCTGTCTGCTTTCCCATTAATTATGGAACAGCAGTTTGATAAATCATCAATAGCATAATTGTGTTGTTCTTTAGGGAAGACGACCCTTAGTTCATAATGTTGTTGTTCTTTAGGGAAGACGACCCTTAGTTCATAATGTCGTTGTTCTTTAATTTAGGGAAGACGACCCTTAGTTCACAATGGGGTTGTTCTTTAGGGAAGACGACCCTTAGTTCATAATGTCGTTGTTCTTTAGGGAAGACGACCCTGAGATCATAATGGTGTTGTTCTTCAGGGAAGACGACCCTGAGATCATAATGTCGTTGTTCTTTGTTCTTTAGGGAAGACGACCCTGAGATCATAATGTCATTGTTCTTTAGGGAAGACGACCCTGAGATCATAATGTCGTTGTTCTTTAGTGAAGACGACCCTGAGATCATAATGTCGTTGTTCTTTGTTCTTTAGTGAAGACAACCCTGAGATCATAATGTCGTTGTTCTTTAGGGAAGACGACCCTGAGATCATAATCGTGTTGTTCTTTAGGGAAGACGGCCCTGAGATCATAATGTCGTTGTTCTTTAGGGAAGACGACCCTTAGTTCACAATTGGGTTGTTCTTTAGGGAAGACGACCCCGAGATCATAATGTCGTTGTTCTTTGTTCTTTAGGGAAGACGACCCTGAGATCATAATGTTGTTGTTCTTTAGGGAAGACGACCCTGAGATCATAATGTCGTTGTTCTTTAGGGAAGACGACCCTGAGATCATAATGTCGTTGTTCTTTAGGGAAGACGACCCTTAGTTCACAATGGTGTTGTTCTTTAGAGAAGACGACCCTGATATGCCGCATATCGAGAAGCTGATTAAACAGAATTATCATTACACAGGTGCACCTTGTGCTGTGGATAATACAAGGATTCTGTTTAAAATGTGCAGTTTTGTCACACACGACAATGACTCAAGTTTTGAGGGAGCGAGCAATTGGCATGCTGACTGCAGGTATGTCCACCAGAGCTGTTGCCAGAGAATGTTAATTTCTCTACCATAAGCCGCCTCCAACGTCGTTTTGTAGAAATTGGCAGTACGTCCAACCGGCCTCACCAGCGCAGACCACGTGTAACCACACCTGCCCAGGACCTCCACATCCGGATTCTTCACCTGCGTTATCGTCTGAGACCAACCACCCAGAGAGCTGATGAAACTGCCATCAAACTGCACCACGGAAGAATTTCTGCACAAACTGTCCGAAACATCCCAGGGAAGCTCATCTGACTTCAGTTTGGCATCGTAACCAACTTCAGTGGGCAAATGCTCACCTTCGATGGCCACTGGCACACTGGAGAAGTGTGCTCTTCACGGATGAATCCCGGTTTTAAATGGGCAATTGGTAGACAGCGTGTATGGCGTCGTGTGGGTGAGCGGTTTGCTGATGTTAACATTGTGAACAGAGTGCCCCATGGTGGTGGTGGGGTTACGGTATGGCCAGGCGTAAAGCTAAGGAAAACAAACACAATTTGAATGACGAGATCCTGAAGCCTATTGTGATGTCATTCATCCACCATCATCACCTCTCCTCCACCGTCATCGCCTTTCCTCCACCGTCATCACCTTTCCTCTGTCATCACCTCTCCACCGTCATCACCTTTCCACTGTCATCACCTCTCCCCCACCATCATCACCTTTCCTCCACCGTCATCACCATTCCACTGTCATCACCTCTCCTCCACCGTCATCACCTTTCCACTGTCGTCACCTCTCCACCGTCATCACCTTTCCTCCACCGTAATCACCTTTCCTCTGTCATCACCTCTCCTCCACCGCCATCACCTCTCCCCCACCGTC
Organism: Oncorhynchus mykiss; assembly: GCF_013265735.2. Taxonomy (NCBI): domain Eukaryota; kingdom Metazoa; phylum Chordata; class Actinopteri; order Salmoniformes; family Salmonidae; genus Oncorhynchus; species Oncorhynchus mykiss. Next base: position 45,159,346 of record NC_048591.1, on the reverse strand, counting down.
ATCACCTCTCCTCCACTGTCATCACCTCTCCACCGTCATCGCCTTTCCACCGTCATCAACTTTCCTCTGTCATCACCTCTCCACCGTCATCACCTTTCCACTGTCATCACCTCTCCCCCACCATCATCACCTCTCCTCCATCGTCATCACCTTTCCTCCACTGTCATCACCTCTCCTCCACCATCATCACCTCTCCCCCACCGTCATCACCTCTCCTCCACCGTCATCACCTCTCCTCCACCGTCATCGCCTTTCCACCGTCATCACCTTTCCTCTGTCATCACCTTTCCTCTGTCATCACCTCTCCACCGTCATCACCTTTCCACTGTCATCACCTCTCCTCCACTGTCATCATCTTTCCTCCACCGTCATCACCTCTCCACCGTCATCGCCTTTCCACCGTCATCACCTTTCCTCTGTCATCACCTCTCCACCGTCATCACCTTTCCACTGTCATCACCTGTCCTCCACTGTCATCACCTTTCCTCCACCGTCATCACCTCTCCACCGTCATCACCTTTCCTCCACCGTCATCACCTTTCCTCCACCGTCATCACCTTTTCCTCTGTCATCACCTCTCCTACACCGTCATCACCTCTCCTCCACCGTCATCACCTCTCCACCGTCATCACCTCTCCTCCACCATCATCACCTCTCCACCTTCATCACCTCTCCTCCACCATCATCACCTCTCCACCGTCATCACCTCTGCTCCACCGTCATCACCTCTCCACCGTCATCACCTCTCCTCCACCATCATCACCTCTCCTCCACCGTCATCACCTCTCCTCCACCGTCATCACCTCTCCTCCACCGTCATCACCTCTCCTCCACCGTCATCACCTCTCCTCCACCGTCATCACCTCTCCACCGTCATCAACTCTCACCCGTCACCTCTTTCTTTCAGTATGATAACCATGTCGCTATACACAACGTTCTGGAAGCTGCACATTTCCTTGGTTCTTCCATGGCCTGCATACTCACCAGACATGTCACCCATTGAGCATGTTAGGGATGCTCTGGATGGACGTGTACAACAGCGTGTTCGAGTTCCCGCCAATATCAGGCAACTTCGCACAGCCATTGAAGGGCCGAGGGACAACATTCCACAGGTCACAATCAACAGCCTGATCAACTCAATGTGAAGGAGATGTGTTTTGCTGCATGAGGAAAATGGTGGGTCACATCAGATACTGACTGGTTTTCTGACCCACGCCCCCTACCTTTCTTTTAGGCATCTGTGGGCAGTCACTCCCCGTCATGAGAAAGCTTCCACTCTGTGCCATAAGCATTCACTTTCACCTTTTAAAAGTTGCAACCCTTCAGGTAGCCTAGTGGTTCAGAGCGCTGGGCCAGTAACCAAAAGGTCGCTTGTTTGAACTCATGAGCTGACTAGGTGTAAACTCTGTCGATGTACCCTTGAGCAAGGCACTTATTAACACTGGATAAGAGCGTCTGCTAAATTACATCAAACAATGTCATTCCCTGTTCCACTTGCTTTAACAGTGGTAACTATAGATGCCATTTTTTCTGTCAAATATGATGCTTATATTAATTCTCCTGAAAGAGACAGATTGACATATGGAACAAGCACGAGTGACAACATTTGGTTCTGTTCACACAGAGCAATATGTAGGGATTAGGGATGCATGGAGTGGTGGAAAGGTGCTCCTCTCTAACCTCTGTGTGATGTATGGATGTGTATGGAGGTGTGTGGATGTGTATAGATGTGTATAGATGTGTATGGAGGTGTATGGAGGTGTATGGAGGTGTATAGATGTGTATGGAGGTGTATAGATGTGTATAGATGTGTATGGAGGTGTATGGAGGTGTATGGATGTGTATAGATGTGTATAGATGTGTATGGAGGTGTGTGGATGTGTATAGATGTGTATAGATGTGTATGGAGGTGTATGGAGGTGTATGGAGGTGTATGGAGGTGTATGGAGGTGTATGGAGGTGTATGGATGTGTATATATGTGTATGGAGGTGTATGGAGGTGTATGAAGGTGTATAGATGTGTATAGATGTGTATGGAGGTGTATAGATGTGTATAGATGTGTATGGAGGTGTATATATGTGTATAGATGTGTATGGAGGTGTATAGATGTGTATAGATGTGTATGGAGGTGTATAGATGTGTATAGATGTGTATAGATGTGTATGGAGGTGTATGGAGGTGTATGGATGTGTATAGATGTGTATAGATGTGTATAGATATGTATAGATGTGTATAGAGGTGTATGGAGGTGTATGGAGGTGTATGGATGTGTATAGATGTGTATATATGTGTATAGATGTGTATGGAGGTGTATAGATGTGTATAGATGTGTATAGATGTGTATAGATGTGTATGGAGGTGTATGGAGGTGTATGGAGGTGTATGGATGTGTATAGATGTGTATAGATGTGTATGGAGGTGTATGGAGGTGTATGACGATGAAAAGGCCAAACCTTGACCCAGAAAATATAAAAAACTATCGCCCTATATCGAAGACAAACAATGTATACGAAACGCTTCAATCTGGTTTTAGACCCCATCATAGCACTGAGACTGCACTTGTGAAGGTGGTAAATTATTTTTAATGGCATCAGACCGAGGCTCTGCATCTGTCCGCGTGCTCCTAGACCTTAGTGCTGCTTTTCATACCATCAATCACCACATTCTTTTGGAGAGATTGGAAACCCAAATTGGTCTACATGGACAAGTTCTGGCCCGGTTTAGATCTTATCTGTCGGAAAGATATCAGTTTGTCTCTGTGAATGGTTTGTCCTCTGACAAATCAACTGTACATTTCGGTGTTCCTCAAGGTTCCGTTTTAGGACCACTATTGTTTTCACTATATATTTTACCTCTAGTGGAGGTCATTCGGAAACATAATGTTAACTTTCACTGCTATGCGGATGACACACAGCTGTACATTTCAATGAAAATTGCCCTCACTAGAAGCCTGTGTTTCAGACATAAGGAAGTGGATGGGGCTGCAAACGTTCTACTTTTAAACTCGGACAAAACAGATATGCTTGTTCTAAGTCCCAAGAAACAAAGAGATCTTCTGTTGAATCTGACAATTCATCTCTAATGGCTGTACAGTCAAATTAAACTGTGAAGGATCTCGGCGTTACTCTGGACCCTGATCTCTCTTTTGACAAACATATCAAGACTGTTTCAAGGACAGCTTTTTTCCATCTACGTAACATTGCAAAAATCTGAAACTTTCTGTCCAAAAATGATGCAGAAAAATTAATTCATGCTTTTGTTACTTCTTGGTTAGACTACTGCAATGCTCTACTTTCCGGCTACCCGGATAAAGCACTAAATAAACTTCAGTTAGTGCTAAATACGGCTGCTAGAATCCTGACTAGAACCCAAAAATGTCATCACATTACTCCAGTTCTAGCCTCTTTACACTGGCTTCCTGTTAAGACAAGGGCTGATTTCAAGGTTTTACTGCTAACCAACAAAGCATTACATGGGCTTGCTCCTACCTATCTCTCAGATTTGGTCCTGCCGTACATACCTACACGTACGCTACGGTCACAAGACGCAGGCCTCCTAATTGTCTCTATAATTTCTAAGCAAACAGCTGGAGGCAGGGCTTTCTCCTATAGAGCTCCATTTTTATGGAATGGTCTGCCTACCCATGTGAGAGATGCAGACTCGGTCTCAACCTTTAAGTCTTTACTGAAGACTCATCTCTTCAGTAGGTCATATGATTGACTGAAGTCTGGCCCAGGAGTGTGAAGGTGAA
>NC_048591.1:45115594-45148094 GCF_013265735.2 Oncorhynchus mykiss | reverse complement strand
GTATGTGGTTTAGCGCTGAGCTAAAAATCTGAGCTTTCAAATCTCCTATTTGAAAATAAACCACAGCAGGGTGCTGATAAAGCCAGAACACAGCTGTCTAGGATAGTTTCAGTCTGAAATATGCTACATTAAAGGTTATGCTGTAAACCCATCGTAAACATGTCTACATATCGCTCTCTGAGAGTTCAAAGTGTTTTTGTTTATTTGACAAATTAGGTTACCTATGTCCCAAATAACACCCTATTCCCTGTATAGTGCACTACTTTAGACCAGGACATCTATCCTGTATAGTGTACTACTTTAGACCAGGGCCCATAGCACCATCTTTCCTGTATAGTGTACTACTTTAGACCAGGACCCATAGCACCCTCTTCCCTCTATAGTGCACTACTTTAGACCAGGACCCATAGCATCCTCTTCCCTCTATAGTGTACTACTTTAGACCAGGGCCCATAGCACCCTCTTCCCTCTATAGTGCACTACTTTAGACCAGGGCCCATAGCACCCTCTTCCCTCTATAGTGCACTACTTCAGACCAGGGCCCATAGCACCCTCTTCCCTGTATAGTGCACTATTTTAGACCAGGACCCATAGCACCCTCTTCCCTACATAGTGCACTACTTTAGACCAGGGCCCATAGCACCCTCTTCCCTACATAGTGCACTACTTTAGACTAGGGCCCATAGCACCCTCTTCCCTACATAGTGAACTACTTTAGACCAGGACCCATAGCACCCTCTTCCCTACATAGTGCACTACTTTAGACCAGGACCCATAGCACCCTCTTCCCTCTATAGTGCACTACTTTAGACCAGGGCACATAGGGGGATAGGGTGCCATTTAGGAAAGGGCTGTAGGTACGTTGGTTGTAGCCTTCTGCTCTGTTCTCAGCTCCTCTCTAATCATTTAAACCTGACTGAGGTCACACTGACTTGAGTACGACAGTTGGACCACAGACGTAGTTGAAGCTTTTAAATTGGACGTTTGCTCTCTTACCGAACCACTCAGCTCTGCTCTCTACAGCGCTCGTTCCACCCAGGAGAAACAGGAAGCAGTTCAGTCTTTACTCCTGGTAATTCAAACTAATACGTCTTACAAGGGGGTTTCTGTTGTTGTTTTGCAATGGACAACAGTATGAGTTATTGTCCTCCTTTATTCAATTATGTATTCACATCTTTATTGTGTCCCCCTCTAGAAGGGGGATATGACTATTGACTATTGTTGCTTGGGGATCTGCTCTGCTTCTACTCTGACAGCCTTCCAGCCTTCCAGCCTTCCCCTATCTAAACCCAGGGTGTGTATCCCAAATAGTGGCCTACTCCCTACATAGTGCACTACATATGACCAGAACCCTACGGGCCCTGTTCAAAAGCAGTGTACTATATGGGGGGGGGGGGGGGGGGGGGGGGGGGCGGACAAAGGGTCTAATATGGGAGGCAGAAATAAAAAACTGTGTCTCTTTTGCTTGATGCTTCTCAGCCCTGTGCTGCAACATGTAATTTGACTTGTCTAGACTGATATCCATGACGGTCTGTCTGATAGTTCCTTCATAGACCAACAATCATCAGATTTGTTCATGGCCCCAGAGCCGTGCAGACAGAGAAACACGGTGTAGGGTCTCAAAAAAGCAACCTATTCCCTATATAGTGCACAACCAAACAGCACCCTATTCCCTATATAGTACAGTACCAAACAGCACCCTATCCCCTATATAGTGCACTACCAAACAGCACCCTATTCCCTATATAGGACACTACCAAACAGCACCCTATTCCCTATATAGGACACTACCAAACAACACCCTATTCCCTATATAGTGCACTACCAAAAAGCACCCTATTCCCTATATAGGACACTACCAAACAGCACCCTATTCCCTATATAGGACACTACCAAACAGCACCCTATTCCCTATATAGTGCACTACCAAACAGCACCCTATTCCCTATATAGTGCACTACCAAAAAGCACCCTATTCCCTATATAGGACACTACCAAACAGCACCCTATTCCCTATATAGTGCACTACCAAAAAGCACCCTATTCCCTATATAGGACACTACCAAACAGCACCCTATTCCTTATATAGTGCACTACCAAACAGCACCCTATTCCCTATATAGGACACTACCAAACAGCACCCTATTCCCTATATAGTGCACTACATTTGACCGGAGACCTATGAACTATTTAGTCATTAGGGTGTCATTAGAGATACATGACCAAGTTCTTCAGTTTGATCAGACGCCATCACAGCCAGGCCACAGTGGGTTTTTGTCTCAAACAGCACCCTATTCCCTATATAGTGCACTACCAAACAGCACCCTATTCCCTATATAGTGCACTACCAAACAGCACCCTATTCCCTATATAGGACACTACCAAACAGCACCCTATTCCCTATATAGTGCACTACCAAACAGCACCCTATTCCCTATATAGTGCACTACCAAACAGCACTCTATTCCATATATAGTGCACTACCAAACAGCACCCTATTCCCTATATAGTGCACTACCAACTCTATATAGTGCACTACCAAACAGCACCCTATTCCCTATATAGTGCAGTACCAAACAGCACCCTATTCCCTATATAGTGCACTACCAAACAGCACCCTATTCCCTATATAGTGCACTACCAACTCTATATAGGGCACTACCAAACAGCACTCTATTCCCTATATAGTGCACTACCAATCCCTATATAGGGCACTACCAAACAGCACCCTATTCCCTATATAGTGAACTACCAACTCTATATAGGGCACTACCAAACAGCACCCTATTTCCTATATAGGGCACTACCAAACAGCACCCTATTCCCTATATAGTGCACTACCAACTCTATATAGGGCACTACCAAACAGCACCCTATTCACTATATAGGGCACTACCAAACAGCACCCTATTCCCTATATAGTGCACTACCAATCCCTATATAGGGCACTACCAAACAGCATCCTATTCCCTATATAGTGCACTACCAACTCTATATAGGGCACTACCAAACAGCACCCTATTCCCTATATAGTGCACTACCAACTCTATATAGGGTACTACCAAAGAGCACCCTATTCCCTATATAGGGCACTACCAACTCTATATAGGGCACTACCAAACAGCACCCTATTCCCTATATAGTGCACTACCAATCCCTATATAGGGCACTACCAAACAGCACCCTATTCCCTATATAGTGCACTACCAACTCTATATAGGGCACTACCAAACAGCACCCTATTCCCTATATAGTGCACTACCAACTCTATATAGGTCACTACCAAACAGCACCCTATTCCCTATATAGTGCACTACCAACTCTATATAGGGCACTACCAAACAGCACCCTATTCCCTATATAGTGCACTACCAACTCTATATAGGGCACTACCAAACAACACCCTATTCCCTATATAGTGCACTACCAACTCTATATAAGGCACTACCAAACAGCACCCTATTCCCTATATAGTGCACTACCAAACAGCACCCTATTCCCTATATAGTGCACTACCAAAAAGCACCCTATTCCCTATATAGGACACTACCAAACAGCACCCTATTCCCTATATAGGACACTACCAAACAGCACCCTATTCCCTATATAGTGCACTACCAAACAGCACCCTATTCCCTATATAGGACGCTACCAAACAGCACCCTAGTCCCTATATAGGACACTACCAAACAGCACCCTATTCCCTATATAGGACACTACCAAACAGCACCCTATTCCCTATATAGTGCACTACCAAACAGCACCCTATTCCCGAAATAATACACTACCAAACAGCACCCTATTCCCTATATAGTGCACTACATTTGACCGGAGACCTATGAACTATTTAGTCATTAGGGTGTCATTAGAGATACATGACCAAGTTCTTCAGTTTGATCAGACGCCATCACAGCCAGGCCACAGTGGGTTTTTGTCTCAAACAGCACCCTATTCCCTATATAGTGCACTACCAAACAGCACCCTATTCCCTATATAGTGCACTACCAAACAGCACCCTATTCCCTATATAGGACACTACCAAACAGCACCCTATTCCCTATATAGTGCACTACCAAACAGCACCCTATTCCCTATATAGTGCACTACCAAACAGCACTCTATTCCATATATAGTGCACTACCAAACAGCACCCTATTCCCTATATAGTGCACTACCAACTCTATATAGTGCACTACCAAACAGCACCCTATTCCCTATATAGTGCAGTACCAAACAGCACCCTATTCCCTATATAGTGCACTACCAAACAGCACCCTATTCCCTATATAGTGCACTACCAACTCTATATAGGGCACTACCAAACAGCACTCTATTCCCTATATAGTGCACTACCAATCCCTATATAGGGCACTACCAAACAGCACCCTATTCCCTATATAGTGAACTACCAACTCTATATAGGGCACTACCAAACAGCACCCTATTTCCTATATAGGGCACTACCAAACAGCACCCTATTCCCTATATAGTGCACTACCAACTCTATATAGGGCACTACCAAACAGCACCCTATTCACTATATAGGGCACTACCAAACAGCACCCTATTCCCTATATAGTGCACTACCAATCCCTATATAGGGCACTACCAAACAGCATCCTATTCCCTATATAGTGCACTACCAACTCTATATAGGGCACTACCAAACAGCACCCTATTCCCTATATAGTGCACTACCAACTCTATATAGGGTACTACCAAAGAGCACCCTATTCCCTATATAGGGCACTACCAACTCTATATAGGGCACTACCAAACAGCACCCTATTCCCTATATAGTGCACTACCAATCCCTATATAGGGCACTACCAAACAGCACCCTATTCCCTATATAGTGCACTACCAACTCTATATAGGGCACTACCAAACAGCACCCTATTCCCTATATAGTGCACTACCAACTCTATATAGGTCACTACCAAACAGCACCCTATTCCCTATATAGTGCACTACCAACTCTATATAGGGCACTACCAAACAGCACCCTATTCCCTATATAGTGCACTACCAACTCTATATAGGGCACTACCAAACAACACCCTATTCCCTATATAGTGCACTACCAACTCTATATAAGGCACTACCAAACAGCACCCTATTCCCTATATAGTGCACTACCAAACAGCACCCTATTCCCTATATAGTGCACTACCAAAAAGCACCCTATTCCCTATATAGGACACTACCAAACAGCACCCTATTCCCTATATAGGACACTACCAAACAGCACCCTATTCCCTATATAGTGCACTACCAAACAGCACCCTATTCCCTATATAGGACGCTACCAAACAGCACCCTAGTCCCTATATAGGACACTACCAAACAGCACCCTATTCCCTATATAGGACACTACCAAACAGCACCCTATTCCCTATATAGTGCACTACCAAACAGCACCCTATTCCCGAAATAATACACTACCAAACAGCACCCTATTCCCTATATAGTGCACTACATTTGACCGGAGACCTATGAACTATTTAGTCATTAGGGTGTCATTAGAGATACATGACCAAGTTCTTCAGTTTGATCAGACGCCATCACAGCCAGGCCACAGTGGGTTTTTGTCTCAAACAGCACCCTATTCCCTATATAGTGCACTACCAAACAGCACCCTATTCCCTATATAGTGCACTACCAAACAGCACCCTATTCCCTATATAGGACACTACCAAACAGCACCCTATTCCCTATATAGTGCACTACCAAACAGCACCCTATTCCCTATATAGTGCACTACCAAACAGCACTCTATTCCATATATAGTGCACTACCAAACAGCACCCTATTCCCTATATAGTGCACTACCAACTCTATATAGTGCACTACCAAACAGCACCCTATTCCCTATATAGTGCAGTACCAAACAGCACCCTATTCCCTATATAGTGCACTACCAAACAGCACCCTATTCCCTATATAGTGCACTACCAACTCTATATAGGGCACTACCAAACAGCACTCTATTCCCTATATAGTGCACTACCAATCCCTATATAGGGCACTACCAAACAGCACCCTATTCCCTATATAGTGAACTACCAACTCTATATAGGGCACTACCAAACAGCACCCTATTTCCTATATAGGGCACTACCAAACAGCACCCTATTCCCTATATAGTGCACTACCAACTCTATATAGGGCACTACCAAACAGCACCCTATTCACTATATAGGGCACTACCAAACAGCACCCTATTCCCTATATAGTGCACTACCAATCCCTATATAGGGCACTACCAAACAGCATCCTATTCCCTATATAGTGCACTACCAACTCTATATAGGGCACTACCAAACAGCACCCTATTCCCTATATAGTGCACTACCAACTCTATATAGGGTACTACCAAACAGCACCCTATTCCCTATATAGTGCACTACCAATCCCTATATAGGGCACTACCAAACAGCACCCTATTCCCTATATAGTGCACTACCAACTCTATATAGGGCACTACCAAACAGCACCCTATTCCCTATATAGTGCACTACCAACTCTATATAGGTCACTACCAAACAGCACCCTATTCCCTATATAGTGCACTACCAACTCTATATAGGGCACTACCAAACAGCACCCTATTCCCTATATAGTGCACTACCAACTCTATATAGGGCACTACCAAACAACACCCTATTCCCTATATAGTGCACTACCAACTCTATATAAGGCACTACCAAACAGCACCCTATTCCCTATATAGTGCACTACCAAACAGCACCCTATTCCCTATATAGTGCACTACCAAAAAGCACCCTATTCCCTATATAGGACACTACCAAACAGCACCCTATTCCCTATATAGGACACTACCAAACAGCACCCTATTCCCTATATAGTGCACTACCAAACAGCACCCTATTCCCTATATAGGACGCTACCAAACAGCACCCTAGTCCCTATATAGGACACTACCAAACAGCACCCTATTCCCTATATAGGACACTACCAAACAGCACCCTATTCCCTATATAGTGCACTACCAAACAGCACCCTATTCCCTATATAGGACACTACCAAACAGCACCCTATTCCCTATATAGTGCACTACATTTGACCGGAGACCTATGAACTATTTAGTCATTAGGGTGTCATTAGAGATACATGACCAAGTTCTTCAGTTTGATCAGACGCCATCACAGCCAGGCCACAGTGGGTTTTTGTCTCAAACAGCACCCTATTCCCTATATAGTGCACTACCAAACAGCACCCTATTCCCTATATAGTGCACTACCAAACAGCACCCTATTCCCTATATAGGACACTACCAAACAGCACCCTATTCCCTATATAGTGCACTACCAAACAGCACCCTATTCCCTATATAGTGCACTACCAAACAGCACCCTATTCCCTATATAGTGCACTACCAAACAGCACTCTATTCCATATATAGTGCACTACCAAACAGCACCCTATTCCCTATATAGTGCACTACCAACTCTATATAGTGCACTACCAAACAGCACCCTATTCCCTATATAGTGCAGTACCAAACAGCACCCTATTCCCTATATAGTGCACTACCAAACAGCACCCTATTCCCTATATAGTGCACTACCAACTCTATATAGGGCACTACCAAACAGCACTCTATTCCCTATATAGTGCACTACCAATCCCTATATAGGGCACTACCAAACAGCACCCTATTCCCTATATAGTGAACTACCAACTCTATATAGGGCACTACCAAACAGCACCCTATTTCCTATATAGGGCACTACCAAACAGCACCCTATTCCCTATATAGTGCACTACCAACTCTATATAGGGCACTACCAAACAGCACCCTATTCACTATATAGGGCACTACCAAACAGCACCCTATTCCCTATATAGTGCACTACCAATCCCTATATAGGGCACTACCAAACAGCATCCTATTCCCTATATAGTGCACTACCAACTCTATATAGGGCACTACCAAACAGCACCCTATTCCCTATATAGTGCACTACCAACTCTATATAGGGTACTACCAAAGAGCACCCTATTCCCTATATAGGGCACTACCAACTCTATATAGGGCACTACCAAACAGCACCCTATTCCCTATATAGTGCACTACCAATCCCTATATAGGGCACTACCAAACAGCACCCTATTCCCTATATAGTGCACTACCAACTCTATATAGGGCACTACCAAACAGCACCCTATTCCCTATATAGTGCACTACCAACTCTATATAGGTCACTACCAAACAGCACCCTATTCCCTATATAGTGCACTACCAACTCTATATAGGGCACTACCAAACAGCACCCTATTCCCTATATAGTGCACTACCAACTCTATATAGGGCACTACCAAACAACACCCTATTCCCTATATAGTGCACTACCAACTCTATATAAGGCACTACCAAACAGCACCCTATTCCCTATATAGTGCACTACCAAACAGCACCCTATTCCCTATATAGTGCACTACCAAAAAGCACCCTATTCCCTATATAGGACACTACCAAACAGCACCCTATTCCCTATATAGGACACTACCAAACAGCACCCTATTCCCTATATAGTGCACTACCAAACAGCACCCTATTCCCTATATAGGACGCTACCAAACAGCACCCTAGTCCCTATATAGGACACTACCAAACAGCACCCTATTCCCTATATAGGACACTACCAAACAGCACCCTATTCCCTATATAGTGCACTACCAAACAGCACCCTATTCCCGAAATAATACACTACCAAACAGCACCCTATTCCCTATATAGTGCACTACATTTGACCGGAGACCTATGAACTATTTAGTCATTAGGGTGTCATTAGAGATACATGACCAAGTTCTTCAGTTTGATCAGACGCCATCACAGCCAGGCCACAGTGGGTTTTTGTCTCAAACAGCACCCTATTCCCTATATAGTGCACTACCAAACAGCACCCTATTCCCTATATAGTGCACTACCAAACAGCACCCTATTCCCTATATAGGACACTACCAAACAGCACCCTATTCCCTATATAGTGCACTACCAAACAGCACCCTATTCCCTATATAGTGCACTACCAAACAGCACTCTATTCCATATATAGTGCACTACCAAACAGCACCCTATTCCCTATATAGTGCACTACCAACTCTATATAGTGCACTACCAAACAGCACCCTATTCCCTATATAGTGCAGTACCAAACAGCACCCTATTCCCTATATAGTGCACTACCAAACAGCACCCTATTCCCTATATAGTGCACTACCAACTCTATATAGGGCACTACCAAACAGCACTCTATTCCCTATATAGTGCACTACCAATCCCTATATAGGGCACTACCAAACAGCACCCTATTCCCTATATAGTGAACTACCAACTCTATATAGGGCACTACCAAACAGCACCCTATTCCCTATATAGGGCACTACCAAACAGCACCCTATTCCCTATATAGTGCACTACCAACTCTATATAGGGCACTACCAAACAGCACCCTATTCACTATATAGGGCACTACCAAACAGCACCCTATTCCCTATATAGTGCACTACCAATCCCTATATAGGGCACTACCAAACAGCATCCTATTCCCTATATAGTGCACTACCAACTCTATATAGGGCACTACCAAACAGCACCCTATTCCCTATATAGTGCACTACCAACTCTATATAGGGTACTACCAAAGAGCACCCTATTCCCTATATAGGGCACTACCAACTCTATATAGGGCACTACCAAACAGCACCCTATTCCCTATATAGTGCACTACCAATCCCTATATAGGGCACTACCAAGCAGCACCCTATTCCCTATATAGTGCACTACCAACTCTATATAGGGCACTACCAAACAGCACCCTATTCCCTATATAGTGCACTACCAACTCTATATAGGTCACTACCAAACAGCACCCTATTCCCTATATAGTGCACTACCAACTCTATATAGGGCACTACCAAACAGCACCCTATTCCCTATATAGTGCACTACCAACTCTATATAGGGCACTACCAAACAACACCCTATTCCCTATATAGTGCACTACCAACTCTATATAAGGCACTACCAAACAGCACCCTATTCCCTATATAGTGCACTACCAACTCTATATAGGGCACTACCAAACAGCACCCTATTCCCTATATAGTGCACTACCAACTCTATATAGGGCACTACCAAACAGCACCCTATTCCCTATATAGGGCACTACCAACTCTATATAGGGCACTACCAAACAGCACCCTATTCCCTATATAGTGCACTACCAATCCCTATATAGGGCACTACCAACAGCACCCTATTCCCTATATAGGGCACTACCAATCCCCTATTTAACGGCTTGATGATTCGTTGAGAAGTTGAATCAGGTGTGGTAGCTGTGAAATAGTTTAAATACATGGAACGGCTGGGGGTCCCCGAGGAGAGGTTTGAGAACCCCTGCCTTAGACTGCATGTCCACTGGGTGCTATTTTAAGTAGGCAGCTATAGCTGGTCTCCTGTGAATTCTTACAGGGTACTGGGTTATAATACCATAAATGTATATATTTGTAGGGGGGTCGGGGGGTCAGCTGTTTTATTATATGGTCAAGGCAAGATTTGGTCAGAATAAATCGTTGGACAGAAATACTATTTGATTGTGAGAGCACATCCAACATAGAAAATTAGGATGAATAATACATAGAACATGCACAGACCTAGCGGACAACAACAGATGCTATGCTAACTGATATATAAAGCAACAATAGATGCTATGATAACTGATACATAAGGCAACAATAGATGCTTTGCTAACTGATATATAGAACAACAACAGATGCTATCCTAACTGATATATAAGGCAACAATAGATGCTATGCTAACTGATATATAGAACAACAACAGATGCTATGCTAACTGAAATTATAAAGCAACAACAGATGCTATGATAACTGAAATATAAAGCAACAATAGATGCTATCCTAACTGATATATAAGGCAACAATAGATGCTATGATAACTGATATATGTAAAGCAACAATATATGCTATGTTAACTGATATATAAAGGAACAATAGATGCTATGCTAACTGATATATGAAGCAACATTAGATGATATCCTAACTGATATATAAAGCGACAATAGATGCTATGCTAACTGATATATAGAGCAACAACAGAAGCTATGCTATCTGATATATGTAAAGCAACAATATATGCTATGTTAACTGATATATAAAGGAACAATAGATGCTATGCTAACTGATATATGAAGCAACAATAGATGCTATGCTAAAATATATATAAAGCAACAATAGATGCTATGCTAACTGATATATGAAGCAACAATAGATGCTATGCTAAAATATATATAAAGCAACAATAGATACAATGATAACTAATATATAATGCAACATTAGATAATATGCTAACTGATATATAAAGCGACAATAGATGCTATGCTAACTGATATATAAAGCAACAATATATTATATGCTAACTGATATATAAAGCGAAAATAGATGCTATGCTAACTGATTTATAAAGCAACATTAGATGCTATATTACCTGATATATAAAGCAACATTAGATGCTATGCTAACTGATATATAAAGCAACATTAGATGCTATGCTAACTGATCCCACAACGAAATAGAAAATAAACTGTATGTTGAGATTCAGGTCGGAGATTTTGAGGTGCAAATTAAAAACTTCAGAGGTCTTTTGACATTGCACATTTTCCCTTTCACGTTTGATTAATGCACAGAATGAGCGGAGGAGTTCCACCAGCTGATTGTCAATTGTTTAATTGATTTACAGTAGATATACAGGGCGGGGGGGGGGGGGGGGGGGGGGGGTATGTACCTAGCTTTTAGAGAGTTGGGCCAGTCACCGAAAGGTTGCTGGATAGAATCCCCGATCTGACAAGGTACAAATCTGTCGTTCTGCCCCTGAACAAGTCAGTTTGCCCACTGTGCTCCGGGTGGTAAAGACGTGGAGGTCGATTTAAGGCAGTCCCCCACCGCACTTCTCTGATTCAGAGGGAAGACACATTTCAGTTGAAGGCATTCAGTTGTACAACTAATTAGGGACTCCCCCCTTTCTTACATTGGGCCTACGTGTAAAAATAAATAAAAAAGGTGTCTCAGCTCAACTAAATTGTCTTTGGATTCAATTGCATGAACATCTTGACGACTTTACGAAGTGAGAAATATACACTACCGCTCAAAAGTTTGGGGTCACTTAGAAATATCCTTGTTTTTTTTGTCCATTTTTGTCCTGTTGTTTTGATTAATGAAGCATAAAACTGGTCTTCTTTAGACTAGTTGAGTATCTGGAGCATCAGCATTTGTGGGTTCGATTACAGGCTGAAAATGGCCAGAAACAAAAGACCATTCTTCTGAAACTCGTCAGTCTATTCTTGTTCTGAGATCTCGTACAACGCTGTGTACTACTCCCTTCACAGAACAGCGCAAACTGGCTCTAACCAGAATAGAAAGAGGAGTGGGAGGCCCCGGTGCACAACTGAGCAAGAGGACAAGAGGACCAGTACATTAGAGTGTTTTGTTTGAGAACAGCCGCCTCACAAATCCTAAACTGGCAGCTTCATTAAATAGTACCCACAAAACACCAGTCTCAACGTCAACAGTGAAGAGCCGACTCCGGGATGCTGGCCTTCTAGGCAGAGTTCCTCTGTCTAGTGCAGGGGTGTCAAAGTCAAATGGACGGAGGGCCAAATAAAAAAATCAGCTACAAGACGAGGGCCGGACTGTTCGAATGTTCATTGAAAAATTTTTAAATGACGCATATAGTCTAGTGAACCTAATTGAACCTACTGAAAACCTAACAAATATATTACAATATGATCAGATAAATAAAGCAATATTTTCTTATGGCTCTGTCAGTAATCTTTAATTTTCAACAGACACAAAAGACAAATTTCCTTTATATAAATATCCCCATAACATGAACATTAAATGAAAGAAACCGGTATTCAAGGCACCATCAGTAGACTATATTTTCTATTTTAGCAAAAGTGGGCTAAATTTACTTCAAAGAAAAAACAATAATAGCAATTTTCTATCATCCACTCAACTGAAATATTTTTAAAATATAATTGGATTGAAATACAAAAAAATAAAGTGCAAAAATCTATTAATCAAAAACAACACTTTGTTTAAGGAGAAGTAACATGCAGTGAAAACAAATATTAAATTTTAACTTTTAAACTTGAACTGAGTAAAAACTCTAAATATGTGATTGCACAGTAATGTTCACTTGTTTGAGGTTGAGGGTGATACTTGGTGGTGTCCCATCTTTTCCACAAGTTCATCAATGTTCGGGGTAAGGCTCTGAGCTGAAGAAATCCTCAGAATTGAGTGGAGGTGTTCAGCAGTAAGTCGACTTCTGTGTGATGTTTTGTTCAGGTTCATCAAAGAAAACAGTTGTTCACACAGGTATGTGCTGCCAAACATAGACAACGTTTGAGCAGCCTGGATGCGCAGCTGGGGCATTGTGCCGGGGAGGAAACGGGCGAACTCCGCAGCACCCACTGCCGCATATTTTGCCCTCAGTGCATCATTGCATTGGAGGTCAATCAACTCCATTTGGAGGTTTGGTGGTGAGCTTTCCACGTCAACAGCAAATGGGTTACCGAGCAGTTCCAACCTGCTTTTTTGTGCTTCAAAGTCAGCAAATCGGCGTCGAAAGTCAGCGGCAAGCATACCTATTTTATCAGCCAACTGTGTGCTCGGGAACGCACTGGTAGAGAGCTTCTCTTTCATGGTCTGGCAGCTGGGAAAGTGGCTCAAATTTTCTTTCCGCATCTGCGTCTCCCACAGAGTCAGTTTGGTTTTAAATGCCTTCACTGTACTGTACATATCAGAGATGACACGATCCCGACCCTGCAGCTGCAAGTTTATTGCATTCAGATGACTCGTAATGTCACACAGAAAAGCCATTTCACACAGAAACATTTCGTCTCGGAGTTGTGTTGTGTCTTTCCCTTTGCTGTCCAAGAACAGACAAATCTCCTCACGAAGCTCGAAACATCTTTGAAGCACCTTTCCCTGGCTTAGCCATCGCACCTCTGTGTGATAAGGCAAATCACCATGCTCCGTTTCTAACTCCGTCAGAAATGCCTTGAACTGGCGGTGATTCAAACCTTTGGCTCTGATAAAGTTAACTGTGCGCGTGATGATGCTCATTACATGCTCCATTTTCAAGGCTTTACCGCACAACGCTTCCTGGTGTATGATACAATGATAAGCTGTCAGCTCACCTGTCGCGTTTTCCTCTTGCATCTTTTCCCGTATCTTCGCCACCAGTCCGCTCCTGTGTCCACACATCGCAGGTGCTCCGTCGGTTGTCAAACCCACGAGTTTTTCCCAAGGCAGCTCCATCTCATTTACACATCTTGACACCTCTTCATACAAATCATGCCCCGTAGTTGTGCCATGCATAGGACGTAAAGCCAAAAACTCCTCTGTCACGCTTAGGTTGGAGTCCACTCCGCGGATGAAAATTGACAACTGGGCAATGTCAGAAATGTCGGTGCTCTCATCCACAGCCAAGGAATATGCAATAAAATCTTTTCCCTTTTTCACAAGCTGCTCTTTTAGATTGATGGACAACTGGTCTACTCTCTCGGCAATGGTGTTTCTGCTCAGACTCACATTTAAAAAGAGTTGCCTTTTTTCTGGGCAAACTTCGTCACAAACTTTAATCATGCAGTTTTTGATGAAATCCCCCTCCGTAAATGGCCGGGCTGATTTAGCGATCTCTTCTGCCAAAATAAAACTGGCCTTGACAGCAGCCTGGCCTTGTGATTTGGCTTTTTTGAACAGAGCCTGTCGAGATTTGAGGCCTCGTTTTAATTCCTCTGCCTTTTGTAGCCTTTGTTCCATGTCCATATTCTTGTTTTTGTCCGCGTGTTTCGTTTCATAATGTCGTCTCAGATTATACTCTTTCAGTACCGCCACACTTTCTCCACACAGAAGACACACAGGTTTTCCAGCTACCTTCGTGAACATATACTCCGACTCCCACCTTGTTTGAAACCCCCGGTTCTCAGTATCCACCTTCCGTTTTGCCATTTTTGATGGGTATCTGAAAGTTAATTTTACTGTGATGCTGACGACTGCTGTGCCAATAAATATTGAAATGAAGCAGCCTACTGCTCGGTGCGTCACCTTTGCATTGTGGGAAATGTAGTATTGGTGCGTGTAAAAGATCTGCGGGCTGCCGGCTTGCTGCGGGCCGGTTCTAATAATAAATCAAGATCATCCCAGGGGCCGTAAAAAACCTTCTTGCGGGCCGGATGTGGCCCGCGGGCCTTGACTCTGACATATGTGGTCTAGTGTCTGTGTTCTTTTTCCCATCTTAATCTTTTCTTTTTATTGGCCAGTCTGAGATATGGCTTTTTCTTTGAAACTCTGCCATTCTGGACAGAGAGCAATCTGTAGGGTGGTGCCATTCTGGACAGAGAACAATCTGTAGGGTGCCATTCTCGACAGAGAGCAATCTGTAGGGTGCCATTCTGGACAGAGAGCAATCTGTAGGGTGCCATTCTGGACAGAGAGCAATCTGTAGGGTACCATTCTGGACAGAGAGCAATCTCTAGGGTGCCATTCTGGACAGAGAGCAATCTGTATGGTGCCATTCTGGACAGAGAGCAATCTGTAGGGTGCCATTCTGGACAGAGAGCATTCTGTAGGCCATTCTGGACAGAGAGCAATCTGTAGGGTGGTGCCATTCTGGACAGAGAGCAATCTGTAGGCCATTCTGGACAGAGAGCAATCTGTATGGTGCCATTCTGGACAGAGAGCAATCTGTAGGCCATTCTGGACAGAGAGCAATCTGTAGGGTGGTGCCATTCTGGACAGAGATCAATCTATATGGTGCCATTCTGGACAGAGAGCAATCTGTAGGGTGCAATTCTGGACATAGAGCAATCTGTATGGTGCCATTCTGGACAGAGAGCAATCTGTAGGCCATTCTGGACAGAGAGCAATCTGTAGGGTGGTGCCATTCTGGACAGAGAGCAATCTATATGGTGCCATTCTGGACAGAGAACAATCTGTAGGGTGGTGCCATTCTGGACAGAGAGCAATCTGTAGGGTGCCATTCTGGACAGAGAGCAATTTGTAGGGTGCAATTCTGGACAGAGAGCAATCTGTAGGGTGCCATTCTGGACAGAGAGCAATCTGTAGGGTGCAATTCTGGACAGAGAGCAATCTGTAGGGTGCCATTCTGGACAGAGAGCAATCTGTAGGGTGGTGCCATTCTGGACAGAGAGCAATCTGTAGGGTGGTGCCATTCTGGACAGAGAGCAATCTGTAAGCCATTCTGGACAGAGAGCAATCTGTAGGGTGCCATTCTGGAAAGAGATCAATCTGTATTGTCCAACACATTCACAGCACATTCTCATTCTGGACACATAATTGTAATTACGTGGATGTTGTCAGTGTAAATTACAGTACAGTTTAGGATTTATTGTGATGGATGGATGCATCACATGTAGTAGTGGGAGGTTGTTGTTCCCACCACTGAGTGCAGTAAAACAGAAAGAAGGTGTTGACGATGAGGATGAGGATGCACGTTGTATGTGTAACTGCCTGGGGAGGGACACAGTAGCTCTGTGTGACAGTGTGCGTGTTCATTTGTGTGTGTGTGTGTTCATTTGTGTGTGTGTGTGTGTGTGCATGTGTGTGTGTGTATGTGCATGTGTGCGTGTGTGATTGTGCGTGTGTGATTGCGTGTGTGTCTGTGTGTGTGTGCGTGTGTGATTGTGTGTGTGTGTGTCTGTGTGTGTGTATGTGTGTGTGTGTGTGTGATTGTGTGTCTGTGTGTGTGTGTGTGTGTGTGTGTGTGTGTGTGTGTGTGTGCGTGTGTGATTGTGTGTCTGTGTGTGTCTGTGTGTGTGTGTGAGCGTGTGTGATTGCGCGTGTATCTGTGTGTCTGTGTGTGTGTGTGTGTCTGTGTGTGTGTGTGTGTGTGTGTGTAGTGTGTGATAAGTGAGGTCTGCAGCTGCCTAGCCTTTCGTCAGACTGCAGGCGTGATGGACAGACAGACTCCTCCGCTGCAGTAGATTGATGGCCCAGAGCCACAGAGCTGGCTGTCTGGACAGATTAACCATCAATATTGGCCTGAAACCAGGAAGCTGGAACGTGGACTTCTGAGTAGAGAGTACGTGTGTCCCAAATGGCACCATATTCCCATAGGGCCCTGGTCACAATTTTGTGCACTATGTAGGGAATGGAGTGCCATTTGGAGTGCCATTTGGGACACAGCCCAGAGGTACTCTGGAACACCTGAACCCTGCTTCTAGAATAGAACAGAGTTAGTCTGGAACACCTGAAACCTGCTTCTAGAATAGAACAGAGGTAGTCTGGAACACCTGAACCCTGCTTCTAGAATAGAACAGAGTTAGTCTGGAACACCTGCAACCTGCTTCTAGAATAGAACAGAGGTTAGCCTGGAACACGTGAAACCTGTTTCTAGAATAGAACAGAGTTAGTCTGGAACACCTGAAACCTGCTTCTAGAATAGATCAGAGGTTAGCCTGGAACACCTGAAACCTGCTTCTAGAATAGAACAGAGGTAGTCTGGAACACCTGAAACCTGCTTCTAGAATAGAACAGATTTAGTCCAGAACACCTAAAACCTGCTTCTAGAATAGAACAGAGTTAGTCTGGAACACCTGAAACCTGCTTCTAGAATAGAACAGAGGTTAGCCTGGAACACCTGAAACCTGCTTCTAGAATAGAACAGAGTTAGTCTGGAACACCTAAAACCTGCTTCTAGAATAGAACAGAGGTTAGCCTGGAACACCTGAAACCTGCTTCTAGAATAGAACAGAGGTAGTCTGGAACACCTGAAACCTGCTTCTAGAATTGAACAGAGTTAGGCTGGAACACCTAAAACCTGCTTCTAGAATAGAACAGAGGTAGTCTGGAACACCTGAAACCTGCTTCTAGAATAGAACAGAGTTAGCCTGGAACACTTTCACAACCTCCTCTTACAAGACAGCAACAAGTAAATAAATAAATCAGCCAGCTACTGTACTGGAGGAGACTGGTATGTTGTATAATCAGCCTGAAGGAAACGATCAGCTAAGATAACAACAACTTCTGCTCTCCTCTCATATTGCAGCCTAGTGTTTGATGACTCATTGTGTGTTCATGCGTGTGTGCTTGTTTGTGCATACGTGTGTGTGTTTGTGTGTGTGTGTGTGTGTGTGTGTGTTTGTACGTGTGTGTGTGTGTGTGTTTGTGTGTGTGTGTGTGTGTGTGTGTGTGTGTGTGTGTGTGTGTGTGTGTGTGTGTGTGTTTGTATGTGTGTGTGTGTGTGTGTTTGTATATGTGTGTGTGTGTGTGTGTGTGTGTGTGTGTGTGTGTGTGTGTGTGTGTGTGTGTGTGTGTGTGTGTGTGTGTGTGTGTGTGTGTGTGTGTGTGTGAGTAGGTTTGTTGCGTGGGGCTGTTGAGTTCAATGTAGCCACCTCATCTACCAGCAGAGTGTTTCAGTGCTTGGTACAGTCAAGTACTGTATATGACTCCACCTACAGAACTGGTGCAGATCGGAGGCTGGGTGGGGGGAAGAGAATGATATCCTATTCTTTCTCACGTTGTCTTCCAACGCGACAGGTAGACATATACACTACTGACACACTTGGTTTGTATAGCCTGTTTTTAATATGTGACCCTTTTCAGTAGGCAAGGCGTATGCCACACACCGTCACTGTGTGTTCATGTGCATTAATAACAGTACAGTAGAGCTCAGTACAGTAGAGCACAATACAGAAGAGTACAGTACAGTACAGTAGAGTACAGTACGGTAGAGCTCAGTACAGTAGAGTACAGTACAGTAGAGCTCAGTACAGTAGAGCTCAGTACAGTAGAGCACAATATAGTAGAGTACAGTACAGTACAGTAGAGCTCAGTACAGTAGAGTACAGTACAGTAGAGCTCAGTACAGTAGAGCTCAGTACAGTAGAGTACAGTACAGTACAGTAGAGCTCAGTACAGTAGAGTACAGTACAGTAGAGTACAGTACAGTACAGTACAGTAGAGCTCAGTACAGTAGAGCACAGTACAGTCGAGTACAGTACAGTACAGTAGAGCTCAGTACAGTAGAGCTCAATACAGTAGAGTACAGTACAGTAGAGTTCAGTACAGTACAGTAGATTACAGTACAGTAGAGTACAGTACAGTAGAGCTCAGTACAGTAGAGTACAGTAAAGTAGAGTACAATAGAGTACAGTACAGTAGAGCTCAGTACAGTAGAGTACAGTAGAGTTCAGTACAGTAGAGTACAGCAGAGTACAGTACAGTAGAGCTCAGTACATTACAGTGCAGTAGAGTACAGCACAGTAAAGATCAGTACAGTACAGTAGAGTACAGCACAGTAGAGATCAGTACAGTACAGTAGAGTTCAGCACAGTAGAGATCAGTACAGTACAGTAGATCCCAGTGCAGTAGAGCACAGTACAGTACAGTAGCGCACAGTACAGTAGAGCACAGTGCAGTAGAGTACAGTACAGTAGAGTACAGTACAGTAGAGCTCAGCACAGTAGAGATCAGTACAGTACAGTAGAGTTCAGCACATTAGAGATCAGTACAGTAGAGTACAGTAGAGTACAGTAGAGCTCAGCACAGTAGAGATCAGTAAAGTACAGTAGAGTTCAGCACAGTAGAGATCAGTACAGTACAGTAGAGCACAGTGCAGTAGAGTACAGTAGAGTACAGTAGAGCTCAGCACAGTAGAGATCAGTACAGTATAGTAAAGTAGAGTACAGTACAGTAGAGTACAGTACAGTAGAGTACAGTACAGTACAGTAGAGTACAGTACAGTACAGTAGAGTACAGTATAGTACAGTACAGTACAGTAGAGTACAGTACAGTACAGTACAGTAGAGTACAGTACAGTAGAGTACAGTAGAGTACAGTACAGTAGAGTACAGTACAGTAGAGTACAGTACAGTAGAGATCAGTACAGTACAGTACAGTACAGTACAGTACAGTACAGTAGAGATCAGTACAGTAGAGTACAGTACAGTACAGTAGAGTACAGTACAGTAGAGTAAAGTACAGTATAGTAAAGTACAGTAGAGTAAAGTACAGTAGAGTAAAGTACAGTAGAGTACAGTACAGTAGAGTACAGTAGAGTACAGTACAGTACAGTAGAGTACAGTCTATAACGTGCTATACTGTAATGTAATGTTTTGGCCAAATAGATGTCAGTGTTTGGTCTCTAGGAGGGTTAGAGCCCCCTGTTGGTAATACATCTCAACACTGTACACATGTCCACTACCCACATGGTGGTCCTCTGTAGCTCAGTTGGTAGAGCCTGGGGCGTGCTACTTTACAATGGAGATAGCCTCACTTGTGCTGCCTGTGTTGTCACAGACGACATAATTGACTTATTTTGGAATTTTAAGAATCCCCATAAGTAACATACAGTACCAGTCAAAGGTTTGGACACACCCTACTCATTCCAGGGTTTTTCTTTATTTTTTAAAACTATTTTCTACATTGTAGAATAACTGTGAAGACATCACAACTATGAAAAAACACATATGGATTCATGTAGTAACCAAAAAAGTGTTAAACAAATCAACATGTATTTTATATTTGAGATTCTTCTAAAAAGCAACCCTTTACCATGATGAAAGCTTTGCAACTCTCTTGGAATTCTCTCAACCAGCATCATGAGGTAGTCACCTGGAATGCATTTCAATTATCAGGTGTGCCTTTTTAAAAGTTAATTTGTGGAATTTCTTTCCTTCTTAATGCATTTGAGCCAATCAGTTGTGTTGTGACAAGTTAGGGGTGGTATACAGAAGATAGCCCTATTTGGTAAAACACAAAGTCCGTATTATGCCAAGAACAGCTCAAATAAGCAAAGAGAAATGACAGTCCATCATTACTTTAAGACATGAAGGTCGGTCAATACGGAACGTTTCTTCAAGTGCCGTCACAAAAACCACCAAGCGCCTTGATGAAACTGGCTCTCATGATGGCCGCCACAGGAAAGGAAGTCCCAAAGTCATCTCTGCTGCAGAGTATAAGTTCAGTAGAGTTACCAGCCACAGAAATTGCAGCCCAAATAAATGCTTCTCAACATCAACTGTTCAGAAGGGACTGCGTGAATCAGGCCTTCATGGTTGAATTTCTGCAAAGAAAACATTACCAAAGGACACCAAGAAGAAGAATAGATTTGCTTGGGCCAAGAAAAACAAGCAATGGACATTAGACCGGTAAAAATGTGTCCTTCGGTCTGATGAGTCCAAATGTGAGATTTTTGGTTCCAACCACCGTGTCTTTGTGAGACGCAGAGTAGGTGAACAGATGATCTCCACATGTGCGGTTCCCACCGTGAAGCATGGAGGAGGAGGTGTGATGGTGTGGGGGTGCTATGCAGATGACACTGTCTGATTTATTTAGAATTCAAGGCACACTTAACCAGAGGAGTACGGGACAGCCACCGCTCATTAGAACCAGGTGTATATTAAACCTTTACTGCAGTGGGCTAAATCAGGGTAACACAGATTATTAAAATTAGATTATTATTAAGCCTGGCAAGGGCAAAACAATTCAAGGAGAACAGGAAATGTATACAAGCTCTTCTTCGTGGGTTTAGAAAGTGAAACAGATATCCATCAGAGTCCCCTAATCAATCCTGACAGACAGCTTGTCTAGCTGCACAGCATCACGTGCTATACTGTAGCTGTTTACTACTCACATTATCATGAGGTATACTGTAGCTGTTTACAACTCACAGCATCATGAGGTATACTGTAGCTGTTTACTACTCACAGCATCATGAGGTATACTGTAGCTGTTTACAACTCACAGAATCATGAGGTATACTGTAGTTGTTTACAACTCACAGCATCATGAGGTATACTGTAGCTGTTTACAACTCACAGCATCATGAGGTATACTATAGCTGTTTACAACTCACAGCATCATGAGGTATACTATAGCTGTTTACAACTCACAGCATCATGAGGTATACTATAGCTGTTTACAACTCACAGCATCATGAGGTATACTGTAGCAGTTTACAACTCACAGCATCAATAGGTATACTATAGCTGTTTACAACTCACAGCATCATGAGGTATACTATAGCTGTTTACAACTCACAGCATCATGAGGTATACTGTAGCTGTTTACTACTCACAGCATCATGAGGTATACTGTAGCTGTTTACAACTCACAGCATCATGAGGTATACTGTAGCTGTTTACAACTCACAGCATCATGAGGTATACTGTAGCTGTTTACTACTCACAGCATCATGAGGTATACTGTAGCTGTTTACTACTCACAGAATCATGAGGTATACTATAGCTGTTTACAACTCACAGCATCATGAGGTATACTGTAGCAGTTTACTACTATACTTGGTCAAAAGTAGTGCACTATAAAGGGAATAGGGGGTGGTTTGGGATGTGCAGTTGAAGTCAGAAGTGTACATACACCATAGCCAAATACATTTAAATTCAGTTTTTCACAATTCCTGACATTTTAATCCTAGTTTAAAAAAAATCCCTGTTTTAGGTCAGTTAGGATCACCACTTTATTTTAAGAATGGATAAAATGTGGAATAAGTCAAGGGCTACGAATACTTCCTGAAGGCACACATATATAGAGAGACACACTCCAATATTGATTCAGCTCAGAGGTCCAGAGTTGAATTTGACAGCTATAGAGGGAAGTGTCCAATTGAACTAGCTTCAGGTCTTAACTGTAAATTAAGTATGCTTTTTACTTTACTTGACTTTTGTACGACATTTTAAGAATGTGAAATGTCACAATACTACTTGAGAGAATGATTTATTTCAGCTTTTAATTCTTTCATCACATTCCCAGTGGGTCAGAAGTTCACATACACTCAATTAGTATTTGGTAGCATTGCCTTTAAATTGTTTAACTTGGGTCAAATGTTTCGGGTAGTCTTCCACAAGCTTCCCACAATTAGTTGGGTGAATTCTGGCCCATTCCTCCTGACATAGCTGATGTAACTGAGTCAGGTTTGTAGGCCACCTTGCTTGCACACGCTTTTTCAGTGCTGCCCACAAATGTTCTACAAGATTGAGGTCAGGGCTTTGTGATGGCCACTCAAATACCTTGACTTTGTTGTCCTTAAAAGCCATTTTGCCACAACTTTGGAAGTATGCTTGGGGTCATTGTTAATTTGGAAGACCCATTTGCGACCAAGCTTTAACTTCCTGACTGATGTCTTGAGACACTGCTTCAATATATCCACATAATTTACCTCCCTCATGAAGCCATCTATTTGGTAAAGTGCACCAGTCACTCCTGCAGCAAAGCAGCCCCACAACATGATGCTGCCACCCACGTGTTTCACGGTAGGGATGGTGTTCTTCAGCTTGCAAGCCTCCCCATTTTTCTTCCTAACATAAAGATGGTCATTATGGCCAAACAGTTCTATTTTTGTTCAGACCAGAGGACATTTCTCCAAAAAGTACAATCTTTGTCCTCATGTGCAGTTGCAAACCGTAGTCTGGCTTTTTTATGTCGATATAGGACTCGTTTTACTGTGGATATATATACCTTTGTACTTGTTTCCTCCAGCATCTTCACAAGGTCCTTTGCTGTTGTTCTGGGATTGATTTGTACTTTTCACACCAAAGTACGTTCATCTCTAGGAGACAGAACGCGTCTCCTTCCTGAGCGGTATGACGGCTCCGTGGTCTCATGGTGTTTATATGTGCATACTATTGTTTATACAGATGAACGTGGTACCTTAAGGCATTTGGAAATTGCTCCCAAGGATGAACCAGACTTGTGGAGGTCTACAAATTATTTTCTGAGGTCTTGGCTGATTTCTTGGTATTTTCCCATAATGTCAAGCAAAGAGGCACTGAGTTTGAAGGAAGGCCTTGAAATACATCCACAGGTACACCTCCAATTGTCTCAAATTTTGTCAATTAGCCTATTAGAAGCTTCTAAAGCCATGACATTATTTTCTGGAATATTCCAAGCTGTTTAAAGGCACAGTCAACTTAACGTATGTAAACTTCTGACCCACTGGAATTGTGATAAAATTAATTATAAGTGAAATAATCTGTCTGTAATCAATTGCCGGAAAAATCACTTGTGTCATGCACAAAGTAGATGTCCTAACCGACTTGCCAAAACTATAGTTTGTTAACAAGAAATCGGTAGAAAAAAATGAGTTTTAATGACTCCAACCTAAGTGCATGTAAACTTCTGGTGGACTACATAAAGATCTGGTGGACTACATAAAGATCTGGTGGACTACATAATGATCTGGTGGACTACATAATGATCTGGTGGACTACATAAAGATCTGGTGGACTACATAATGATCTGGTGGACTACATAATGATCTGGTGGACCACATAATGATCTGGTGGACTACATAAAGATCTGGTGTACCGCATAATGATCTGGTGGACTACATAAAGATCTGGTGGACCACATAATGATCTGGTGGACTACATAATGATCTGGTGGACTACATAAAGATCTGGTGGACCACATAATGATCTGGTGGACCGCATAATGATCTGGTGTACCGCATAATGATCTGGTGGACTACATAATGATCTGGTGGACCACACAAAGACCTGGTGGACCACACAAAGACGTGGCACGGTTAACCCTACATAACACTGTGACCTGATGTGGCACGGATAACCCTCCATAACACTGTGACCTGATGTGGCACGGATAACCCTCCATAACACTGTGACCTGATGTGGCACGGATAACCCTCCACAACACTGTGACCGGATGTGGCACAGATAACCCTCTATAACACTGTGACCTGATGTGGCACTGATAACCCTCCATAACACTGTGACCTGATGTGGCACTGATAACCCTCCATAACACTGTGACCTGATGTGGCACGGATAACCCTCCATAACACTGTGACCTGATGTGGCACTGATAACCCTTCATAATGATGTTACACATCTGTACAACAATTCCTTGGCAAAGGTGACACAAAACATCATCTTTAGACACCCGGAACACACACGTGTACACACATATGTACACACACAGCAACCTCACACCATCACACACACCTCTGAGTTCATCTAAGGGTTGAACAACCAAACCAGGCAAACAGAGGACTTACCCCTAGTGGCTCCATGGCTGGTTGTCATGGTCTTAAACACCACACACCTAATTAATTCACACAGTTCTATATTTAGCCCTGCGAGGCTATGGTGATGAGAGTTCTATAACAAAATAGCGCGTGTGTGTGTGTGTGTGTGTGTGTGTGTGTGTGTGTGTGTGTGTGTGTCGTAGTCATTGTTATAGTCATAATTTCTGCACTGGTCAGAGAACATGTCTGTTTAGCTGCCTTTCTCCCTCTTCCCTTTCAGGCCTGTTTCCTGTTCCCCTTTGGTGCTTCTTTTCTGTTCCCCTTTGGTGCCTGTTTCCTGTTCCCCTTTGGTGCTTCTTTTCTGTTCCCCTTTGGTGCCTGTTTCATGTTCCCCTTTGGTGCCTGTATCATGTTCCCCTTTGGTGCCTGTTTCCTGTTCCCCTTTGGTGCCTGTAGCATGTTCCCCTTTGGTGCCTGTATCATCTTCCCCTTTGGTGCCGGTTTCCTGTTCCCCTTTGGTGCCTGTATCGTGTTCCCCTTTGGTGCCTGTTTCCTGTTCCCCTTTGGTGCCTGTCTCGTGTTCCCCTTTGGTGCCTGTATCATGTTCCCCTTTGGTGCCGGTTTCCTGTTCCCCTTTGGTGCCTGTATCGTGTTCCCCTTTGGTGCCTGTATCATGTTCCCCTTTGGTGCCTGTTTCCTGTTCCCCTTTGGTGCCTGTATCATGTTCCCCTTTGGTGCCTGTATCATGTTCCCCTTTGGTGCCTGTTTCTTGTCCCCCTTTGGTGCCTGTATCGTGTTCCCCTTTGGTGCCTGTTTCTTGTCCCCCTTTGGTGCCTGTATCATGTTCCCCTTTGGTGCCTGTTTCCTGTTCCCCTTTGGTGCCTGTATCATGTTCCCCTTTGGTGCCTGTTTCCTGTTCCCCTTTGGTGCCTGTATCATGTTCCCCTTTGGTGCCTGTATCATGTTCCCCTTTGGTGCCGGTTTCCTGTTCCCCTTTGGTGCCTGTATCGTGTTCCCCTTTGGTGCCTGTTTCCTGTTCCCCTTTGGTGCCTGTATCGTGTTCCCCTTTGGTGCCTGTATCATGTTCCCCTTTGGTGCCGGTTTCCTGTTCCCCTTTGTTGCCTGTATCGTGTTCCCCTTTGGTGCCTGTATCATGTTCCCCTTTGGTGCCTGTTTCATGTTCCCCTTTGGTGCCTGTATCATGTTACCCTTTGGTGCCTGTTTCCTGTTCCCCTTTGGTGCCTGTATCGTGTTCCCCTTTGGTGCCTGTATCATGTTTCCCTTTGGTGCCTGTTTCATGTTCCCTTTGGTGCCTGTTTCATGTTCCCCTTTGGTGCCTGTTTCATGTTCCCCTTTGGTGCCTGTATCATGTCCCTTAGAGGACCTGTTCTGTTTTCCCTTTGGGGAATAATGGTATTGAACTCAGCTGTACTTTGGGCACACTTATGCTTGTCATGGCGGTGAGGTGTATAATGTCCAATTAGTCTGACAGAAATAGCAGAGCAAATAAATCATGTTCTTTGCAACTGTAGAGAGGACAGAACTGAGACGGGGCGCATGGTGGAGAGAGCCTGTGGCCCAAATGGCACGCCATTTCCTATATAGTGCACTAGTTTTGACCAGACCCCTATTCAAAAGTAGTGAACTATATAGGGAATAGGGCGGCCATGTAAGACGCGACCAGAGCGAGTCTGTCAGGTGGACCGAACCAAATTACCCCTCCAACGAGGGACGCAAGGCTCCCACGGACCATGTGATTCATTAATATTCCTATTTCAGGGAGCGAGAGAGAAAGTGCACTCAATACACTTTTCCTCCACGTACTGTGGCTTACCATTATTTCTGACACCGGCAGCTTGGTTCAACATAACCCCTGCTGGGACGGGCTGGATCTGAACGCCCGGGGCTTGCTAATGAACGTTGCCTAGTCACAGGTACTTTTCCATGGGAGTCATGACCATGTTGGTCTCACTGTGTGAGAGTAGGGAAGTTCGTTGGTCATGACCATGTTGGTCTCACTGTGTGAGAGTAGGGCAGGTCGTTGTTCACGACCATGTTGGTCTCACTGTGTGAGAGTAGGGCAGGTCGTTGGTCATGAGAAATGTTCTGCTTGTGAACTGAACCTAGATCCTCCTGCCTGTTTGGGTACGATATGGTTGTAAAATAATATGACATGATATGAATCCTCATGAATCATTCATCACTGTCTGCTACGATGTCAGATCTTCTAAAAAATATTATTTGATGTTTTTTTTTTTTTTTTTTGTATTTTGTATTTTTTGTCTCTTTTTGTCCCCAATTTCGTGGTATCCAATTGGTAGTTACAGCCTTGTCTCATCGCTGCAACTCCCGTATGTACTCGTGAGAGAGCCGTGCGTCCTCCGAAACACGACACAGCCAAGCCAGACTGCTTCTTGACACACCGCCTGCTTAACCAGGAAGCCAGCCACACCATCGTGTTGGAGGAAACACCGCACACCTGGCGACCAACAATAAAAGGCTGTAATTCGATCGGACAGGAAGAGACAGGTGGAGCTATGGTTCTATGAGACAGGAGGAGACAGGCGGAGCTGTGGTTCTATGAGACAGGAGGAGACGTGGTTCTATGAGACAGGAGGAGACAGGCGGAGCTGTGGTTCTATGAGACAGGAGGAGACAGGTGGAGACAGGTGGAGACAGGTGGAGCTGTGGTCCTATGAGACAGGAGGAGACAGGTGGAGCTGTGGTTCTATGAGACAGGAGGAGACGTGGTTCTATGAGACAGGAGGAGACAGGCGGAGCTGTGGTTCTATGAGACAGGAGGAGACAGGTGGAGACAGGTGGAGACAGGTGGAGCTGTGGTCCTATGAGACAGGAGGAGACAGGTGGAGCTGTGGTTCTATGAGACAGGAGGAGACGTGGTTCTATGAGACAGGAGGAGACAGGCGGAGCTGTGGTTCTATGAGACAGGAGGAGACAGGTGGAGACAGGTGGAGACAGGTGGAGCTGTGGTCCTATGAGACAGGAGGAGACAGGTGGAGCTGTGGTTCTATGAGACAGGAGGAGACAGGTGGAGACAGGTGGAGACAGGTGGTGCTGTGGTTCTATGAGACAGGAAGAGACAGGAGGAGACAGGTGGAGCTGTGGTACTATGAGACAGGAGGAGACAGGTGGAGCTGTGGTTCTATGAGACAGGAAGAGACAGGTGGAGCTGTGGTTCTATGAGACAGGAAGAGACAGGTGGAGCTGTGGTTTGACAGGACAGAGCAGTGGTTCTATGGTGTCTCCAGTGGAGTGGATCATCTTCACAGCAGGGCTGTTCTCCTTCACCAGAGTTATTGAGCCGTGAGTTCCCTGGCCTCATCCCCGTGACACACACACACACACACACACACACACACACACACACACACACACACACACACACACACACACACACACACACACACACACACACACACACACACACACACACACACACACACACACACAGGCACGCTCCCACAGACAGAAAGACACACGTGCGTACACACTAGGCCATTCTCGTACGGAATATAACGACTCTGAATGAATGCCTAAACTTAACCCTTACATGAACCACTCTGAATGAATGACTCAACATAACCCTTACATGAACCAATCTGAATAAATGACTCAACTTAACCCTTACATGAACCACTCTGAATGACTCAACTTAGCCGTCAAGTTGTTTCTGTTCCAACCCTGTCCCAAACCGTGAGCCTTAAAGCTGAGATCTACTGGTCGCCCCCAGGCACACATCTCATTGTTAATGTTTTGCTCATCCAACGGAGGAGAGTAGGATCCACCTCTGTGGTTCTATCTCGCTTGTGTAATAACGTGCAAGAACGTGCAAAATAGTGTTCGTAACATCTTTGTTGTTGTAATATCGCAAACAGATGTGGTGGTTTCCAAACGGTAAACACTAGGAATGAATGCCGAAACTTGACTGACAGCTAACATCCCGTCCAAATATTTCATCATTAATATGGAGACACAGTGCTTAATCTACAGGCAACACCACATACCGCCCCACGGGGCGTAATTATTACCAGGCCCACGGGGCACAATTATTACCGAGCCCACAGGGCATAATTATTACCAGGCCCACAGGGCACAATTATTACCAGGCCCATAGGGCCTAATTATTACCGAGCCCACAGGGCATAATTATTACCAGGCCAGCAGGGCCTAATTATTACCAAGCCCACAGGGCATAATTATTACCAGGCCCACAGGGCACAATTATTACCAGGCCCACAGGGCATAATTATTACCGAGCCCACAGGGCATAATTATTACCAGGCCCACAGGGCCTAATTATTACCGAGCCCCCAGGGCCTAATTATTACCGAGCCCACAGGGCCTAGTTATTACCGAGCCCACAGGGCATATCTCCGTTGATGCAGTTATGCACAGGGACTGCATTTCCTTTGGTGATTCAGTCGGAACCCCGGGGGTAAATCAGTGAAGCCTCACAACACGTCAAACCAATCAAATGCCTTGTTGGGCGGAGCTTGAAAGGCGCTCACCGGAATTAGAGCCGTAGGACCAGCAGTACATGAGGGACAGTTTATTTTCACAAAACAAGCGCTGGTTTTCACAGCTTTTCTCTGTTATTTTGAGATGAGCTCAAACCACAGCAACAGCGGAGAAATTGTCTACGGTGCTAGACATAGCAACAGATTCATTTTTCAAGTGATATTTGACTGTAAAGGCTAGCATGAGGGAAGAGAAGTAGTTAGCCACAATGAGGTTAGTTTTTTAGCTACCTAGATATACTGTATCTAACTAGCTAGCTACTACTTAACATTTCTCTCACAGCTATAAAGCCAACAAGATGTTAGTAAAAACAGTATTCTATTGACCTAAAAGGTCAGCTGCTTATCCAGGGCCAGTGATTGAAAGAGCAACCATGTACTGTCTATCTACGGGAACAACTGCAATCAGAACAACAGATTTGTTGCTTGTCAACTTGGGGATTTGATCCAGAAACCTTTAATTTGCTGACCCAAAACTCTAACCCACTAGGCTACCTGCCACTCCTAATCAATGACTCTCTACAACAACAACAACAACAACAACAACAACAACAACAACAACTCCCTGGATGGAAAAAAGTGGTTCACATAACATCCAGCTGGGCGTGTAGGGGGGAGGGTTCTTGAAATGTAACATCCAATCAAAATCTTTCATCTGGGAGCCACATCGGACAATTATAACCGTTTTTTTTTTTTTGCGCGACAACAATGTGGCGTGACAACAATGTGATTGTGGAGGTATGGCAACCGGATACCAACCACATCGTAACACTGCAGGATACATCTAGGTGAATATTATAGCATGTCTCACACACATTCATTCACCACCACCAAGTGCATTGAGCACAAGAATTTGGACATATTGTGACTGAATGCAATATTCAAGAGGTGCCCAGTTTGAAAGCTCTGCATAAAATACCTGACTTAACATTCCGTGGCCACATCTATCCCCCCCCCCCCCCCCCCCCCCCCCCCAGGGATTTCTAACGACATTGACTAAAGTGGCAGTCAGCAGCTGGTGTTATTGAAATCTCCCCAATAGTGAGGGAGAGAAGAAGAGGAGAGAGGCGTTGAGAAACGGACCATTCTGAAGTCAACGAACCAAGAGCATGGAGATCAATATGTATCAGAAGGTGCTATGGGGTGTGACCCATTCTCTCTCTCTCCCACTCTTTTTCTCTCTCTCTCTCCCTGCTCTCTCTCTCTCTCTCTCTCTCTCTAGCTGTCTTCTCTCTCTCTCTCTCTCCCTGCTCTCTCTCTCTCTCTAGCTGTCTTCTCTCTCTCTCCCACTCTTTTTCTCTCTCTCCCTGCTCTCTCTCTCTCTCTCTCTCTCTCTCCCACACTTTTTCTCTCTCTCTCCCTGCTCTCTCTCTCTCTCTCTCTCTCTCTCTCCCTATCCCTCTCTCTCTCTCCATTCTCCCTCCACTGTCTCCCTCCCTCTCTCTCTCCCCATTCACCCCCACCGTCTCCCCCTCTTTCCTTCTCTCTCTCTCTCTCTCCCTATCACTCTCTCTCCCTATCACTCTCTCTCTCTCCTCTCTCTCTCTCTCTCTCTCTCTCTCTCCCTCCCTCCCCCTTCCTCTCCACAGTGTTCAAACCCACATGTTTAACCCAGAGAGCTATAGCCTCAGGTCACACTAGACAGTGTGCTGTGTGCTGCCGTTCCGTTGTACAGAAGTAACCAACCCTAGTCTTTAAATTAACTGGTCCACTGGACCAATCCGGGCTAAACTGACAGTTTTAAGAGTTATTATCATATGGCCTGGCTGTCAGAGACAGGTATTAGATTATGAGTGATGAGAAAGAATAACCAATCTGCCTGCCGACAGGCCGGTTCAGGGTGCTGGAGGTGGAGAGAGAAAGGACGCACGCCAAATGGAACCCTATTCCCTCTATAGCGCACTATTGTTGCTTAGGCTCATAGCAGTGGCTCATAGCAGTGGCTCATAGCAGTGGCTCATAGCAGTGGCTCATAGCAGTGTGGTAGGGTGCCATTTGGGACTAATCCATAGATACACACTATATAGTACCATACACAGAGAAAAGAGACGGCAGCCATAACAAATACAACTAATCACTGGGTGGAGAGAGAAAGGGGGCGTGGCAGCCGTTGTACTGTAACAAATACAACTAATCACTGGGTGGAGAGAGAAAGGGGGCGTGGCAGCCGTTGTACTGTAACAGATACAACTGATCACTGGGTGGAGAGAGAAAGGGGGCGTGGCAGCCGTTGTACTGTAACAAATACAACTAATCACTGGGTGGAGAGAGAAAGGGGGCGTGGCAGCCGTTGTACTGTAACAGATACAACTGATCACTGGGTGGAGAGAGAAAGGGGACGTGGCAGCCGTTGTACTGGAACAAATACAACTAATCACTGGGTGGAGAGAGAAGGGGGCGTGGCAGCCGTTGTACTGTAACAAATACTACTGATCACTGGGTTGAGAGAGAAGGGGGCGTGGCAGCCGTTGTACTGTAACAGATACAACTAATCACTGGGTGGAGAGAGAAAGGGGGCGTGGCAGCCGTTGTACTGTAACAAATACAACTGATCACTGGGTTGAGAGAGAAGGGGGCGTGGCAGCCGTTGTACTGTAACAAATACTACTGATCACTGGGTTGAGAGAGAAGGGGGCGTGGCAGCCGTTGTACTGTAACAGATACAACTAATCACTGGGTGGAGAGAGAAGGGGGCGTGGCAGCCGTTGTACTGTAACAGATACAACTGATCACTGGGTTGAGAGAGAAGGGGGCGTGGCAGCCGTTGTACTGTAACAAATACAACTGATCACTGGGTTGAGAGAGAAGGGGGCGTGGCAGCCGTTGTACTGTAACAAATACTACTGATCACTGGGTTGAGAGAGAAGGGGGCGTGGCAGCCGTTGTA